>NC_086319.1:396313695-396613695 GCF_036172605.1 Pelobates fuscus | reverse complement strand
TTGGAGGAGTTGGGACATAGTATGTACCTTGTGTCTGCTCCAGATCAAATAGTTAAAGTCCGGAATGAGGAGTGACAAGGCAGCTATTGGTAGGGCTGGAGAGATGTGCTGCGCTCTGCCCAGGTTATTTTGGTAATTGTCCCATAGGGTTATGGTAAGTTTTGCTGTGGGTAGCATGTTTCAGCTCATGGGTCGCCTATCTTTGGGTAGCCATATCAGCTGCGTTAGAACAAAGATTCACTGAAGGGATCCCCCTATCTCCATCCATGCTGGCAGGTATGTGTGGTGGAACGAGGATAGCAAGAGAGCGATGTGAGCAGCTCTGTAGTAGCCCGACAGGTCCGGCATTCCCACTCCACCATGGTTAAATATTTTGTGCATTGTTGATTTTGCAACTTGAGGTTTGATGTTCCCCCATACAAATGAGTTTAGGATCTTCTGCATGTCCTGGAGATACTTTGCTGGGAGTTGCAATGGAAGTGATCTAAATAGGTATTGAATTTTCAGTAAAATAACCATTTTGGCTGCCGCTATCCTGCCAGTAAACAAGTGATATTTTCCTCGCCACCCCTGGATGATATCTTTGAGTTCACTGAAGAGTTTTGAGTAGTTGGCTTTGTGTAGAGTGTCAATTGTGGGTGCAATGTGTACTTCCAAAAATTTTATGTGGTCACGTCTCCAATAGTATATGAAGTTTTGTTTGAAAGAATGCATGTCATGTTTAGGGATGTTTATGCCTAGAGCCTGTGTTTTGGTAACATTTAGTTTGTAATAGAAACATTTGCTGTATTGGGCTAGGATGTCGTGAAAATTGGGAAGAGATATTTGCGGTTGTTCTAGGGTAAGAAGAATGTCGTGCGCAAATAGAGATAGTTTGTGTTCGCGGCCTTGAAGTTTGATTCCATGAATATTCGGGTTATCTCTTATCATTTGGGTTAGAGGCTCCAATGCTAGGATATAAAGTAGGGGAGAGAGGGAGCATCCCTGTCTGTAACTTTTTCAAATAGAAAAGTGGCGACATATAAAGCCCCCACTGGCCACTCGAGCGGTTATTAGAGTTGTGAATTAGGGTGTGTAACGGATCGCCTGGCACCCCGACTGGGTACTTCCATTAATGGATGCTCCTAGCGTTTCCTGAGGACTCCAAGCACTGCAGCAGACACCACAACCACCGAATCAGAGAAGCGTATAAATCCTCTCAAGCATATGAATTCTGTAGACAGTTGAATAGGAAACCATACGAATAGGTTTACACTCCTAGCAGTCAAACTGGAACAGCATACAATAAATCCTCTCCCAATAATGAGACGACACTTCACTTTGAGGGTTAAGCAGGAGCTGAGGCTGGCACTCCCAGCCTGGTTTTTATTACAGTTGTTGAGAATACAGGTCCGCCCACAGGGAGGGAAAAAACAACCAATCAATCGGTACATTACACACAGATACTCGCACACAAAATCCTCCCCTCTGCCTGTAATAGGATTACTGAACACAATGGGTAATCTCATTATCACAGGCAGAGGAATACAGTTTTATAAAAAATATCACAGGGACCCCAAAACATGCAATAACCCCATATAAAGTGGGTGAACCACATATCCAAAATTCACCCAGATCCATTCAGTAGTTTGGAAGATACAGTTTAATACAGATTCCGCAGAACATATAACAGATTATATAAAAAAATAATTACTGTATAAAGTGTCCCCTGTTGTATAGTTTAAAACTACTGCACGATGTCTTTGTGTGCCAAATACCGGTGAGATGGCACCGTGTAGAGAAATCACAACAATGTCTGTGAGTTAAAATGGACGCCATCCATTGTTCTCACCATGTGCTTCATCCATTGTTCTCACCATGTGCCTCTGATACATGAAATGGTGGTCACCCAGTAACTCCACAGTATGTCCCCAGATGGTTCTTAAAGGGCCAGTAAGGTCATACATAATCCATTATGCCCAAATATTGTACTTGAAGGGCCATATCTCCCAGGGACCATAATCACAGGGCAGGAGGCGAGCAAGCAGTCCCCTCCAAGAAACTGGGGCAGACTCTGGTGCAGGGTCCAGTCCGCTACAGGGTGAAAATCCAAATTTTTGGAGAACTGCAAGACGGAAGGGCCAGTGCGGCCTATCAAAGGCTTTTTCAGTGTCTAATGAGAGCATGACACTAGGGGCCCCCTTACCCACGTCCCGTATAAGATGTCAAGCAGTTTCCTTGTGCCATCCGCCCTCTGTCTTCCCCCCACAAAGCCCACTTGGTCCTTGTGGATGGATCTTCACATCTGTATTTAACAGAGAGATAGGCCCGAGGTTCTGGCTTCTAGTTGGAGGTTTGCCTGGCAGGGTGGTAACATGTGCCATTAGCATGTCAGGAGGCATGGTTCCCTTGCTAATTATATGGTTGAATGTTTTTTCTAGGTGGGGTGCAAATAGGGATGTGAATTGTTTGTAATACGAGTTTGATAGTACATCTGGAACTGGGAATTTCCCAGAAGGGAGAGATTGAATGGTTTCTATTATTTCTTGTGTGGTTATTACATTTTGTATTGATGTCCTTTGTGTGTCTGTTATGGTCGGCAGGGTTGTTCATTGTAATAATTTTGTTGGTCGGTTGGTGTAGGGCCTTATCTTCCTTAAGGATATAAAGCGTATGGTAATACGCTGCCATTTCGTCATTTATATCTTGGGGGCTATGTAATTTTTTTGCCGGTATTAGTGATAAGGTATGGGATTTTGGAGTTGGCTGGTTTTTGGCAGAGCATATTAGCCAAAGTTTTCCCGACCCTATTACCTTGGAAGAATGTGCTCAGTTTTAGTTTAGTTAGCATATGTGTGGTTTTGGTTAAGGGCAATTCATTGATGCGGTTGGTGGTTGCTGCTATGACATCCGAGGGATGTAGAAAGTGTGCATTAGTGGTGTCCCTCAGTGTTTGTAACTAGGTGAGGTGTTGTTGCTATGATCTTCATTTGAGATATGAAGCATGACTAATTAGTAGGCCTCTTATTACTGGTTTGTGAGCCTGCTAGGTGGAGAGGGTATCGAGCTCCAGGATGGTGTTATGTTCAAAATATGTTCGAATATGGTCTGCTAAGTGTTGTACAAAGTGATTATCATGTAGGAGAGTGACGTTGAGGCGCCAGGGTGGTCTGCTTCTGTGCTGGTAGTGGTTCATGAGGGTTAGTGTCATTGGAGCATGGTCTGACTATGGATGTTAGAATGAGATCAATTCTGGAGTATGTTTTATGCACTGCGGGATAGTAAGAATATTCCCTATCAGAGGGTTTTTGTGTTCTCCAGGTATCATATTGACCATGCTCCATGAGTAATTTTATGAGTGCTTTGCAATTGGCTTTGCGGGAGACATGTCTGTATGGCTAAGATCCCCGCAGATTATCAGGGGGCTATTAGTGGTCGCCGGCAATTTTGCCAGGACTTTGTGCAAGAAGATTCTCTGTTGTTCGTTTGGGCTGTATAGGCCCACAATGGTGTATTGTAGATTGTTGATGACACATTGGAGTATCAAGTACTTTCCCTGACTTACTTTTTTGATGTTGAGAAGTTACACCGTTAATCAGCTGTGTAGGAGAATTGAGACTCCTCTGTATTTTATAGAATGAGTTGCATGGTATTGTGTGGGGTTGTCTCTGAGGCCAAATTTTGGAACCCTGTTTGTAACAAAGTGTGTCTCCTGCACACACTATATCTGCTTTGTTACATTTTACATCCTCCAGTGGCATTCGCCATTTGTGAAGTGTGTTTAGACCTGGTGTCGTGGGAGTATATCTTCATGTTCTGAAGGTAAGGTGTTATGGGTTTTTACTTGCGACATGCTTTAAGTTACCAGCTGAGGTTTGGGTTCAGGCGTTGGGAAGGGGAAGGACCGAGGGAAGGGTTATTGGATTAGATCTGGAGAAATATGTACAATTTGACTCCTGTTGGTCGAAGTGCTAATTAAAATTAGGTATATACAATTGACCTCTGGTGGTCGGGGTACGAGGGTCGTACCGTGGGGGTTAGGAGTAAAAACAGCGGGTGGCTTATGGGCTCCAGTGCGGGTTGAGAGGCTGGAGCAGAAACCTTGTTCATTACATTAAGTGTGAGTCCCAGTTTTGTAATGACATAATCTCTGCCAGCACGGTCAGTGATATCCACAAATTTGTCAGACCTGTGTTAGGTCGTATATGTGTTGTCTAATATGGCTGTCAGTTTGACATGTTGCCTTAATAATAAAACTTTAAAATGACCATTTGTCCATAAACCGAGCACTGTTAGCAACTATAGCTAGAGACATGGGGCTGAAAATAACACATGTAGATATGGAAAGGAATTAAGTTAGAAACAAGCTATCAATCCATGTTGAGCAGCCAATTATGCAGCTATACATATATGTCAGACAGTGTGAGTCCCAGAGTTATAATGGCAGGATCTCTGCCAACTAGTTCAGTGACTTTAACATTTTTATGAGACTAATACTAGGTCGTGATAAGTGTTATCTCCGAGGAGGAGGGGAGGATCCCGCGGGAGGGGAGGATCCCGCAGACGTAGGTTCGTCCTCTGTTGGCCATGCTGGTTTCCATAGTCTCCAGTTTATGTTCCAGGGCTTGTGTGAGGAGACCAGTTCTTTGCATTTTTTCTCCATGTGAGATTGTCTAGTGGTTAGGTCAAGGACCTCTTTCTTTTGTTGGTCTGCTATTGACTGCCATGAGTGTCTGAGCTTAGCAGACATAGCTTCCATGGCTCGCTCAATGAATTATTTTGTAAGGCTTTCGGTTGTTTTGAACTCGTCCGGAGCTGCCATGTGGTTGCTGGCATCTTAATCTTCAGCTCCATCTTGCAAGGTACCCTGGGTGGCCTCAGAGAGCGTTTTTTGGCCAAAAATTCAGCTTTTCAGCTTTAGAGGTAGATTTTTTGGTCTTGTGTTGAGACATGCTGAGATGGGGAGATTCTGAGGTTTCTGCGGTGTATATTAGCTTTAGATCTGGAGCCCATTGTCTTTGGGAAATAGACGCATAAGTGCTGCCAGCATTGCTGCAGAGGTTGAAGGGGTGGGAGGCCAGCCTGTCAGTACTCAGACCATATGCCGCACACTGCATCAAATTGGTCTGCATGGCTGTCGTCCCAGAAGCAAGCCTCTTCTAAAGATGATGCACAAGAGAGCCCATAAATAGTTTGCAGAAGACAATCAGACTAAGGACATGGATTACTGGAACCTTGTCCTGTGGTCTGATGAGACCAAGATAAACGTATTTGGTTCAGATGGTGTCAAGCGTGTGTGGCGGCAATCAGGCGAGGAGTACAGAGACAAGTGTGTCTTGCTTACAGTCAGGCATGGTGGTGGGAGTGTCATGGTCTGGGCCTGCATGAGTCCTGCCGGCACTGGAGAGTTACAGTTCATTGAGGGAACCATGAATGTCAACATGTACTGTGACATACTGAAGCAGAGCATGTTTCCCTCCCTTCAGAGACTGGGACACAGGGAAGTATTCCAACATGATAATGACCCCAAACACACCTCCAAAATGACCACTGCCTTGCTAAAGAAGCTGAAGGTAAAGATGATGGACTGGCCAAGCATGTCTCCAGACCTAATACCTATTGAGCATCTGTGTAGCATCCTCAAAAGGTAACATATACCAGTTCTGTGATGTCATCATGGAGGAGTAGAAGAAGACTCCAGTGGAACCTGTGAAGCTCTGTTGAACTCCATGCCCCTGGAAAATAATGGTGGCCACACCAAATATTGACACTTTGGGCCCAATTTGGACATTTCCACTAAGTGATGTATTCACTTTTGTTGCCAACAGTTTAGACATTAATGGCTGTGTGTTTAGTTATTTTGAGGGGACAGCAAATTTAAACTGTTATATGGGCTGTACACTTACTACTTTACATTGTTGCAGAGTGTCATTTCTTTAGTGTTGTCACATGAAAAGATATAATAAAATATTTACAAAAATGTGAGGGGTGTACTCACTTTTGTGAGATACTGTAGCTGGTACTCCAGGCTCAGATATGGGGCCATGCTGCCTTATGGGTAATCTGGCTCTGGAGATATGTGGTATGTTCCTTATATGTTGAACCAGAAAGAAAAGAGAGGATGGAGTGTTTTGCAATCAGGATTCCGGGGAGTTGAAGTATTTGTGAGATTGTTAAAACTTTTATTCAAAAAACCCTCCTAAAATATTAACAAACAGTGGTGAATATAAAGATAAAGAGAGAAGGGAGATAGGGCACAAGGACCTAAATATCAATAGAGAAGTGATAATGTATGGAGAAAAAGTGTAGATTCAAATGCAACCAATTAGAGAAAAAACAAAACAAAACAGGAAGTATATATCTAAAGCCAAATCCTCCAGACTAACTGCCTTAGAAAATTAAATACCCCAATACTTACTCTACACTGAAATCTCCCTTCCTCCTATTAATGAGACCAGTCCTGTATTTGACAGCACTATTAGACTTTAATAGATGGGACCATTTCTTTCAGTTTTTTGTTACTTAAGCTAGCATTTTAGACTAATTTGGTTCATTCTATTATCAGGGTTATTTCCTTAATAGGAGTGGTTTTTTTTTTTACTATATCTAGCTCACTTATTTTCTTTTTTGTTCATTATATGTTGTTTGACTTAGCACATTGGCAATTTTTGTCACATCACTGTTTCTATGTTACCTTCCATAGGAATGAACAAAGTCTATTTCTCTCCTGTCTGAATAAAGATGACTTTCTTCTCTCTAGATCAGTTCTGGGTGGATCAGTTGGAAGCTGTTACTGCTCTCAAAGGAGACAATATAACCATTCCCTGTCATATTAATTACCCAGCTGGAAGGAGCATTACTGTACAACAAGTCACGTGGAAAATGGGAGCAACTTGCAGCAGAGATAATTATATAATACCATTCCAATATGATGCCAGGATAAATACTGAGCATTTTTCTTTGTTGGATTTTCCTAATGAGGGTTCCCTGCATATTAATAATATACAGATGAATCATGGGCAGACTTACTGCTGTTCAGTGATAACCAGTGACGGAGAATTCAGTGCGAAACACGGCACAGAGCTGTTGATTAGAGGTAACTTTTATTTAATTATTTTCTTAGATATATAAATAATTAAATATTTTCATTCATTAAGGGTTTCTTAAAGGTACACACACAGTTATGTAATAAATACCCACCCTCTGTAGCATGTTCCTACAATTACAATTATTAATCACTGCCCTTCCAGCCTCATGTGACATTCTCCCACCCCATATGTAAGACCACCAGATGCTTCAGTCACCATTTGACCTGGCATTTAGTGATCATTTAGCGGCTCTAGAGCATAATCACATTTCCTGTTTTCAGGAATAATGTAAAAACATTTTGAAAACTAGCAAAAGCATGGTTAATAAGACACATGGCAAGGCTGGGGTGAGTGGCTGTGAGGATGAGATACATGAAGGGTCTGAGGGTAGGGAAAGAGACACATGGATGCACTTAGGGAATGAGACACAAGGAGGGTCTGGAAAGTAATTAGACACAAAGAGGTGCTGAGAGTAGGGTAATTAACACATGGAGGGGCAGGGGGGGAGACACAGAAAGGGGCTTGAGCGGAGAAAGAGAGGCTGGGGAGGAGAAAGAGACACAGAAGGCTGAAGAAAGCAAAAAAGGGGAACAAGAGACACACAAAAGGGCTGAAGAAAGAATAAAAGAGACACAGATGTGCTGTAATGGAAGAATAAGACACACAGAAGTGATGAGGAAGGACAAAAAGAGATAAAGAGGTTGGGGCTAAGAGACAAAGTGGCTTGGGAGAGACAGACACACAAAAGGGTCTCGGGAATAGAGATAAAGTCAACTGCTTTTAGAGACTCTTCTTTCATTTGGCCACTTCTAAAGAGTATAAACAAAGTAAGGCCATATTGTTACTAAATCCCCACATTTATTTGCTCTGATAGGTGATTTGAACCTGTATTTTGGTGTATACGCTGTTCCTGTAATATGCATTTTTAATACTATTTGGCTGCAGCAACACTATTATGAAAAGCATGCTCTGTTGCCCTTGTTTCCTCTATAAAACATCACCTCTGCTACACACAAGTGTAAAATGTATTAAGGTGCTCTCTCCTGTTACTTAGTAATTCAGTTACATCTTCACCGTGAGGGCATGGCTTAAAGGGGCACTAACCTGCCAAAAAACTAAATAAATACAAATCTCTCAATAGTAGATATACACCAAATGAAAACTTGCATTTATTTAATTATGCATTTTTTCATTGGGTCTATATACAAAGCAGCTTGCAATCCTTTGCAAGTCCTTTCCTTGCAACCCAGCCCATACTTACTGTGGCTGTCCAATCACAGACTTCCCAATGTAAATGAGAAGTTTTTGGAAGGCAGGAATACTGGACAATAACCTGTTGTATGCTTGAAAGTCAGGGGGTGTAACCAGCTTAATTTTTAAAAGTGTAAAATGTAAATAAGAGGACACACTCGTCATACATAAAGCTTTTCGGCAAGCAAAAAGGGGCTTTAGAAATCTGGCGTATCCCTTTAATCTTTCCGTAACAGGCATGTTCTGTTAGTTTATTCAAGGCTCTTCCTTTGAGATTTTCTGGAAATTTGATAATTGTGCATTTTCTTAGATCCATATTTTACACGGACCACCATTATTAAGTAAAACTTTAAAACAATATCAAAATAATCAAAATGTTTGGGAAGCTAGGGATGGATGAGGATGTTTTAGCAGTATGGTTCCAAAATTAGGCCAAATGTTTTTTATATGTTTCAAAACCTGGGACACATTTAAATTATACGACTCTCCATTTAATAACAGATGTCAGGTATTTCTCCTGACTTTACAAAAGGATTGTAAACTGTAATTGTTGTACTCATTTCCATATTATTCCAATGTGATTCTCTCTTACACACCACCCCATTGGGTCTTTGCAATATGTTCTGTTCACAGGTCAGCATGATTCAGAATTCACTATAAATCAGCCTGAGGAATCCTCCGCACCAATAGGAGGCTCAGCCAACATTGCCTGCTCATACAATACTCCCATAAATAAAACACCCTTGGATGCTGTGATTTACTGGAGAGCTGGCAGCCATGATGGACCTATAGCATATCACCCCTCCACATGGATGGTTCATTCCACTTACAGAGGAAGGACACATGTGACACGGCAAGCAGATCTACAGATAATGGGGGTACAAGACACAGACAGCTCTGTATATTACTGCTTTGTGACACTCAAATTCTGTGTTGGCAATGGTGTCATTAACAATCATATCAGCTATGGAAATGGAACCAGACTGAGCGTAACAGGTGAGCTCACACACAGAAAAAATGTGCAATATAATTATAATATATATAATTTGTAGTCAAGTCAAAAGTTTGTTTGTCTAGGATCTTTAAGTAGCCCCTGTCTTCTAGGGTAACCTGCAACACTGAACATACTCCAACTCTGGGTTTAAGTATTATTTTCTTTAACACTTCAGCAAAGGAACCTAAAACAAACAAAATGAATATAAGACTCTGAGTGAACTGACTCAGGCTGCTCTTACATACACTATTAAATAAGTAAGTAATTGGCAACTGCAGAGACTCCACTAATCAGTGCAATACCTTACCTGGATCCTTCCATGGGAATTTAACCCTTAGAAGGAAGAGGTAGAATTTCCCAAAGCATGTCTTATATCCCTTCCATCCAGAATTACAGCACATTTCCTTTCACATATCCTCTCCCCAGCTCATTACCTCTGGGATGAGAGACCATGGAAATCAAGCATTGACCCCTCGAAGTCCATTAGCATTTCCCTGTTTCAGACCTGCCCTATGTTCCACAGTACAATGAAAGCACCCGGCCACCCTAGAGATTTTTCTCTTTATTCTGACACATTCAAGAATGCAGAGCATGGTCTGTAATTGGCCTAAGCTTCCTTTCTAACAGGTATTACCAAAGAGTATCTAAAGCCCACTTAATTACCAGACACTCTTTCTCAACTATGGATTATTATCTTGTGGGCTTAACTTTCTGCTCAAAAAATAGATGTGATATTCTTGGGAAAGGGTAGACCCTAAGTCAACATGCAAAGCATCCATCTGTACAATAAATTCTCTAGAAAAATCTGGGATAGTTAGGATAGATTGGACACAGAGCTTCTTTCAATGTCATGAAAGCCTGTTCTGCTTCTGAAGACTATTTAACAGTAAGTGGGACTCTTGCTTTTGTGAGGTCTGTTAAAGCAATCATGGCAGCAATCATGGCAAAATTTGGGATGGACCATCTATAATAACCAGTTAGGAATAATAACTACAAAGGATAACTACAATTCAATGGAAACTTGGGCAACAACTTACATGTAATGAGCAACTAGATATCTGAAATACAAAAATTGGTATATGTATGTGCGCTCCACAAATAAAAGAATACAAAAAAATAGGTATAATAGTACACTCAATATAATAATGGTTGAATATTAGTAATCAACGCAGGACTAGAATTTTAACAATTAACAAAAGTGTATTGAAAGCTTTGTATCCCCTAACCCAAACTTAAATATATCAAGTAAAATATTACAATGTGTCAAAACCTCTCATAATTCTCTGATAAATGTCAGGCGCCAGGAATAAAAAAACTGCGCTTATCCTCTGGTACTCCTCCTGCAACCGCAATCAAACGGTAACGGCTGAAAGAGACACGCGTAGTAATGCAAGATACGTGCCGAGGCCGGAATCTTAAAAAAAAGCCATGGCTTTCTTAAAGATGTGGTTTTAGTGGCAGTCCGGGCACTGGGAGCCCGGACTGCCACCACAACCACTTACATCTATAGGGCTCCCAGTGGCAGGAATAAGCTTATTGGTCAACATTCCTGTTATCATTCATGTAATCTTAACTCTCTCTCTTGTTTTGCCACTTTTCAGAAATCCTAAGCACTTCAGCACTTCAGCAATTCAGACCAATGTCATTCGGTTCGGCACTTCCGAACTACCTAACTTTGGCATTTCAGACATTCATATGCATCCGAATTGCACAAAATTCGTCCGAATGTACATTTGGAACGAAACGAATTGCACATGTCTAGTAAAACCTGACGTTAATTTATAAACCAAAACAACCAAACCATATTAAAATATAGTGTACCTGAAAATATTGTAAAGAACAATACATTCATACATAATTATAGAACACACATATATTTATTAAGCACACAAATATGATAAAATAATTTCCCCTTAAAAAGGCCTTCTATATAGTCAACTTTTTCATGATTTTTTTTAAAGGAGTGGAGAATGGGAGAGCATCTAATGGAGGAGGGAAGTGAGTTACACAGGAATGGTGCAGCCCTCGTGAAGTCTTGAAGTCAAGCATCAGATGTGGGAATAGGGACAGAAGATAGACATAAGTCTTCAACAGAGCGTAAGGGCCTACACGGGACATACTTGTGTATTAGGGAGGATAGATAGGTGGGAGCAGTATTATGTAGAAGTAAGAACCAGAATTAAGTTAAGTCCTATATCTTACAGGAAGCAAATGTAGAGACTGACAGAAGGTGAGGTGTCGGAGGTGCTTGCGGACAGGAAGATGAGCCTCGCTCGCCGGGAAGTGGATAACATTAGTCAAGGTGAGAGAGGACAGTGGAATGGACCAGTACCTTAGTCGCATCTGGCGTTAAACAGGGTTGGATGCGCGCAATGTTTTTGAGATGGAAGATGGATAGACTGAAAATGAGGCATGAAGGAGAGGTCGGAGTCAAAAAGAACACCTTGGCCACGAGCCTGCGTGGTGGAGCTGATTATAGCACCGTTGGAGGTAGACAGACATAGGAGTAGCAACACTTGAGGGAGGAAAGACCAGAATTTCAGTTTTGGTCAAGTTGAGTTTAAGGAAGAGGGCAGCCATCCAGTTAGAAATAGCAGAGAAGCAGTAAGAGACACTAGTCAAGAGGGATGGGGAGAGATCAGGAGAGGACAGATAGATTTGCGTGTCATCCGCATAGAAATGATATTGGAAGCCAAATGAGCTAATTGTCAGGATTACAGTTGATCCAGCATGCAGAAATGTGTCACACCTAGGACTAAGGGTAATATCTAACTGGACCTTAGAATGCCTGGTCTCAACGTACCTAAGAATAGTCAATATACTAGCTGAGGTCAGGGACACAGAATGGGACAGAGCGATAAGGGAAAGCCAATAGTCAAGGATACCAGAAGTCAGGGAAGTCAAAACGAAGCAAAGGTCAATAACCAGAAACACACGATCAGGAACACACTCTTGGATAACCATCTAAGGTAAACCACAACCGGGCAATGAGAAAAAGTAAAAATGAGTTTAAATAAGCTTCCTGTAGATCCGACCGGCTGTAATCGGCCTTTGACCCCAAAACGTGCGTTTGCGTCTTTTGCGTGACGTCACGCGCACGTTGACATCATCATTACCGTGGACAGACGTGGCTATAATATGGCATAGATACACAGCAGCCGGCGTCCACCAACATGTTGCACGAGTTAGGTATACTGGCGCAGGGTTGCTGAGCAGCACTTCCATTATTGCCAGGAACAGAGACGTATTGGGCGGCATTTTGCAGGGGGTGGCAAAAAAGCCGCCCTCAAATGCCCAGGGCAAATGCCTTGTTAGCCTTGTGGCTAACTGACATGCTGGGCGGTCGGGCGGCGCTGGCAGGTGGGCTGCTGGCGGCTGGCGAGGGAGCACGTCCTCTGAGCTGTCTGCTCAGCTCCCTCACACGCCGCCCGCAGAGTGAGGCTGGGAGCCGGAATATGATGTCATATTCCGACTCCCAGCCTCACTCTGCGGCGTGCGAGGGAGCTGAGCAGACAGCTCAGAGGAAGTGCTCCCTCGCCAGCCACCCGCCCGACAGTCAGCCAGCCAGCCAGCGCACAGCAGCCTGCCCATCAGCACCCCCAGCACTCACACGGACATACTACATCCCCAGCACACTTCACCTCAGCACACACACACAGATACACACTTCACCACCGTCACCCATACACACATTTCACCCCCAGCACACACAAACACACTGGATCTCCAGCACACACAGACTCACAGTGTATCCTCAGCACACACAAACATACATATCACTCCCAGCACAGACACACACTTCATCCCCAGCACACATACAGACACACACTGCATCCCCAGCACACACACAAACGGCAAACTACATTCCTAGCATACGCACTGCATCCTAAAGCTCTCACATCAACACTGCATCACCAGGACATACACACAATACATTCCCTTCACACACACACTACATCCTGTTCACACACACACTACATCCCCTATCTCATTATACATCCCAAACACACACTACTTCATCAGCACACACACTCTATTCATTACATACACACTGCATCCCCAGCAAAAACACACTACCTCCCCTACACACACACACACACACAATACCTCCCATACAAATACAACATCCTCTATACACATAGTGATGGAATCTACACTGCACAAACATTTACACTACAGTAACACAAACCTATCATCAATAAACCTACAAACTCCAAATGGCAAAACATAAATGCTGGTCATCCAAAAACAGCATCCAGCGTTATTAAATCTCCATAGGAAAGCATTGAGACAATGCTTTCCTATGGGGAGGGTCTAATGCGCTTGCGGTGCTTGCTGGGCATGCGCATCATTTCTCCCCGATGACATCGTAAAGGCAGAGCACCGACTAGGGTGGGAGGGGGGGGCAGCATTTCATCCTTGTTCTATGCAGCACAATGTCTTTGGCAGGCCCTGAGTGGGGGCAGTGTGTATGGATGTGCAGTTGGGGCATTGTGTGTATGGGGGAGAAGTGTGTGTATGGGGGTGCAGTGGGGGCAGTGTGTGTGTAGATGGGGGCTGATTAAAACAAATTTTTAAATTAAAAAATATGCTTTAAATTCCCCCCCCTTCTTAACTTTGCCCAGGGAAGGGGGATATTGAGTTCGCTCACGCGAGAATGGAGCATTGCCATGGTAACCGAGGCAATGCTCCGTGCTCGCGAGACAAGACCCGGTGGAGCTGCAGGCTGAGTTCCCAGGTCCTCTCTCCCTCACCTGCCAGCTGTCAGCAATGTGCCTGTGGACTGGTGAGGTAGATCTCTGAACTCCCCTCCGGTTCGTGAAGGCACCCAGCAGGAGGGAGCATCGGCTCTTGGAGGGGGGGGGGGGAATTGCGGGGCCCCCCGGTAACCTATGGCTACGTGCCCACAGAGAGGTTCGCCATCGCTGTCAAAGAGTAAGTTTCACTAGAAGATTTTATTTCACACATTAATCACAAATTCATTATAAAAATATAATTTATTGTGATAATAATAATAATAATAATATGTAACATGCATGATCTATCAGTGAATATTAGGTATAACTTAAGTTTACAATATGGCAGTGGTTTCAACACAATATAGACAGCTAAATAAAACAGTTATCAACACATACGCGGTCTAAGATTTATGACAGGACACTACATTGAAATCAACTTAACACAGAACAGCATCTCACAGCACACAGTGTAAAGCAATAAAAACTTTGTCTGACAGTCAAATCGTACTGAATTAACTCTTTCACTGCTGGCTATAATTCTCAAAGGCCAGATATCCTATTATATTGCAATTTTACAACTACAATAATTCCCATACCAGATCATTGACCATTCCTCTGTCCATCCAATAAGAATAATTCTAACCAGATTTTACGTTTGCAGAATTTTAACTTTCCTAATTAATATTCACTATCCTTAATTTCAGAACAAGCCAATACCTCTGGATACAAATTTGGTATGCTAACATTTGGCAAATTTACCCTTAATATATCGTTATCTTTATTCCACCTGCAAGAATGGAATTGTTATAGCCATGTATTATAGAAACATAGAATGTGACGGCAGATAAGAACCATTCGGCCCATCTAGTCTGCCCAGTTTTCTAAATACTTTCATTAGTCCCTGGCCTTATCTTATAGTTAGGATAGCCTTATGCCTATCCCACGCATGCTTAAACTCCTTTACTGTGTTAACCTCTACCACTTCAGCTGGAAGGCTATTCCATGCATCCACTACCCTCTCAGTAAAGTAATACTTCCTGATATTATTTTTAAACCTTTGTCCCTCTAATTTAAGACTATGTCCTCTTGTTGTGGTAGTTTTTCTTCTTTTAAATATAGTCTCCTCCTTTACTGTGTTGATTCCCTTTATGTATTTAAATGTTTCTATCATATCCCCCCTGTCTCGTCTTTCCTCCAAGCTATACATGTTAAGATCCTTTAACCTTTCCTGGTAAGTTTTATCCTGCAATCCATGAACCAGTTTAGTAGCCCTTCTTTGAACTCTCTCTAAGGTATCAATATCCTTCTGAAGATAGGGTCTCCAGTACTGTGTACAGTACTCCAAGTGAGGTCTCACCAGTGTTCTGTACAATGGCATGAGCACTTCCCTCTTTCTACTGCTAATACCTCTCCCTATACAACCAAGCATTCTGCTAGCATTTCCTGCTGCTCTATTACATTGTCTGCCTACCTTTAAGTCATCAGAAATAATCACCCCTAAATCCCTTTCCTCAGATGTTGAGGTTAGGACTCTATCAAATATTTTGTACTCTACCCTTGGGTTTTTACGTCCAAGATGCATTATCTTGCACTTATCCACATTAAATGTCAGTTGCCACAACTCTGACCATTTTTCTAGTTTACCTAAATCATTTTCCATTTGGCTTATCCCTCCTGGAACATCAACCCTGTTACATATCTTAGTATCATCCGCAAAAAGACACACCTTACCATCAAGACCTTCTGCAATATCACTAATAAAAATATTAAAGAGAATGGGTCCAAGTACAGATCCCTGAGGTACCCCACTGGTGACAAGCCCAAGCTTCGAATATACTCCATTGACTACAACCCTCTGTTGCCTGTCACTCAGCCACTGCCTTACCCATTCAACAATATTCGAATCCAAACTCAAAGATTGTAGTTTATTGATAAGCCTTCTATGTGCAACAGTGTCAAAAGCCTTACTGAAATCTAGGTAAGCAATGTCTACTGCACCACCCTGATCTATAATTTTAGTTACCCAATCAAAAAAATCAATAAGATTAGTTTGGCATGATCTCCCTGAAGTAAACCCATGTTGTCTCTGGTCTTGAAATCCATGTGTTTTTAGATGTTCAACAATCCTATTCTTTAACATGGTTTCCATCACTTTCCCCACTACTGAAGTTAGGCTTACTGGCCTATAGTTGCCCGACTCCTCCCTATTACCTTTCTTGTGAATGGGCACAACATTCGCTAACTTCCAATCTTCTGGGACTACTCCTGTTATCAATGATTGGTTAAATAAATCTGTTAATGGTTTTGCTAGTACACCACTAAGCTCTTTTAATAGCTTTGGGTGTATTCCATCAGGTCCCATTGACTTATTTGTCTTTACTTTTGACAGTTGAAATAGAACCTCTTCCTCTGTAAACTCACGTGTAATAAATGACTCATTTATCCTTTTTCTTAACTGAGGTCCCTTTCCTTCATTTTCATCTGTAAATACCGAACAAAAATATTCATTGAGGCAGTCAGCTAGACCTTTATCCTCATCTACATACCTTCCTTCTTTTGTTTTTAATCTAACTAATCCTTGTTTTACTTTTCTTTTCTCATTTATGTATCTAAAAAAAGTTTTGTCCCCCTTTTTTACTGACTGTGCTATTTTCTCTTCTGTGTGGGATTTGGAAGCTCTTATAATTTGCTTAGCCTCTTTCTGCCTAATCTTATAGGTCATTCTGTCTTCCTCACTCTGGGTTTTTTTATAATTACTAAATGCTAACTTTTTGTTTTTTACTATTTTGGCCACATCTGCGGAGTACCACAGTGGTTTCTTGAATTTTTTGCTTTTACTGACAAGCCTAATGCAATTTTCTGTTGCCTTCAGTAGTGCAACTTTTAAATAATCCCATTTCTTTTGGACTCCATATAAATTGCTCCAGTCTGATAATGACTCCTTTACACATATTCTAATTTTAGAAAAGTCTGTTTTTCTAAAGTCTAAAACTTTTGTTTTTGTGTGGTGTGACTCAGTCACTGTTCTTATATTAAACCACACTGACTGATGATCACTGGATCCTAAACTTTCACCTACAGTAATATCTGATACCAAATCTCCATTTGTTAACACTAAATCTAGTATGGCCTCTTTACGAGTTGGCTCCTCAACGACTTGTTTTAGAGACAATCCCAGTAGGGAGTTTAGAATATGTGTGCTCCTGGCACAAGTAGCTATTTTTGTTTTCCAATTCACATCAGGAAGATTAAAGTCACCCATGATGATAACTTCCCCCTTCATTGTCATTTTAGCTATTTCTTCAACTAGTAGATTATCTAACTCTTCAATTTGTCCTGGGGGCCTATAAATCACACCTACACGAGTTACTGTGTGATTACCAAATTCTAACGTAACCCAAACGGACTCTATGTTCGCCTCACTAACCTTTATTAGGCTAGATTTTATGCTATCCTTTACATACAGGGCCACCCCTCACCCTTTCTTGCCTTCCCTGTCTTTTCTATATAAAGAGTACCCTGGTATTGCTATGTCCCAGTCATTTTTCTCATTATACCATGTCTCGGTAACAGCGACTAAATCTACACTATCAGTTGCCATTATTGCCACAAGTTCATGGATCTTATTCCCTAAACTGCGAGCATTTGTAGACATGACTCTAAGCTTATCATTTTTTAACACACTTGCTACAGGCACCTTCTGTCCTTGTTTTGGGGGACAATTGGATTGATGTTTTATCACCCTTTTGCCCCCCCCTCCTAGTTTAAAAACATCCTAGCAAAACCTCTGAACTGCTCACTGAGAACATTTGTTCCCTTTTGAGAAAGATGCAAACCATCTTTTTTGTACAGTTTATTTCCATTCCAAACAGAGCTACCATGAGCAATAAAGCCAAATCCTTGCTCCCGACACCATTCACCAAGCCACAAGTTAAAGTCCCTAATACGCATCCGCCTGTCGTTCTGAGTGTTATGCACAGGCAGAACTTCAGAGAATGACAGTGTGGAAGCAACCTGCCGTATATCATTGGCAAAAACACTAAAAACTTCCTTAACCTCTGAAACCTCATTGCAAGCCAAGTCATTTGTCCCTAAATGGACAAGTACATCCAATTCCCCTTCCTGCTTTGCTTGCTTAACAATATTACAGATACGTCTCCTGTCTCTGTGAGCAGTAGCTCCGGGAAGACACCTCACAAGACCACCATTGTCCATCTCCACACCTCTTATGATGGAATCCCCCAACAACAACTGCTTTCTATTAGGCCTCACCATAGTCTTCATGTATTCCTTAGCTAATTATGATTTCTAATAATTGAAATCTGACCAACATTTATCCAGATATATATTCCTGCTATTAGTAAAATTAATTAATTTAATTAATTAAATAAAACCAGCATAATTACCAGTTAGGTTGTAGATTTTCTATCAGATGTGTAGACATGTCCCAGGAATTTTGAATGCAAGTATGATGAGAGAATTGTATGAACATATATAAAGGTTTTTCAGTTCTGAAGTTGTGTTAGTTGGAAAAGATAATATAAAGAATTAGGAGTGTGCAGCTTTGTCTCCAGATGTCAGATCTGCGAACAACCAACAGCGAACTGTGGTTGTGTCTTCCGTACAGACCATCATCTAGATTTTGGTCATTAGATAGCGCTATTACATCACCGAGAATTATTGTCAGGAGGTCCATTTACCTTTTTGTATAGTGGGTCAACTGAATTTCGTGATGAGTTTGATGTCATCTGGTTATCTTTTTATGGCTTCTATTCGGCAAAGAAGCTGTCATCTTCAAAGGTTTTCTTTGGTTTCAGTCAGACTTGATGTCTACAATGGGATTTAGTTTTTTGATTTTTTAGAAAGTAAAATTAATTACGTAGTGTATTCTGTAATTTGGTGTCTGGTTTTCTTGTGTGAAACTGTAGTTAAGATTACACACATTCCACTAACCTTAGTAAATAATATGGCATTTCTTCATTGATATTATATTCATGAATATTATATATTATTAACATAGTACTGATTATAAATAATTAATATAATAATAGTAAGTTATATGTGGATTGTGTGTGTGTGTGTGTGTGTATATATATACAGTCTGCCACCTATAGGAAAAAGCAATACTTAATAAATTAGTGAAATGGATCCTTTAAATCTAACCTCATGCTCAAGATTTTAAGTTGAGACAACATAATTACTATGAATAATTTGTTGCATGAAACACCGTTTTTGAAAACATTGTCAGTATATTTATACTGGCAGACATTTTGTGTTAAGACAGAAATTAAAAGTGTATACTGTAAGTCACCATCAGAACAGAGGTGACTCCATTTTGTATTACAATGCTAAGGAAGACGCAAAATCTTTCTCTCTCTAACTCTCTATTCATTCAAATCTGAGCTAAGGAATGCGACTTATGTAAACATTTAGCAGAGATAAAACTTGAGATAATACATGATGTCTACAGTAGTGGGAGGGTTGAATACAACAACCCAAAGACAAGTGTGTGTATATAAGTGTATACTGTAAGTCATATATACACACATTTGTCTTTGAGTTGTTGTATTCAACCCTCCTCCTGCTGTAGACATCATGCCTTATCTCAGGTTTTATCTCTGCTAAATGTTTACATAAATCGCATTCCTTAGCTCAGATTTGAATGATTAGTTACAGAGTTACAGAGAGAGAAATGTTGTGTCTTCCTTCCTTCTAGATAACACCTGGCATGACAGTGAATACATTAGTGAGTGAGTGGATTCTCAGTTTGGGAATTTCTTTTACACTGTAGACTTAATGATTGTATCACGATATGTCTGCTAGACTTATGCACACAAAAAAATTTGTCTGAACCCTTTTTTCAGTTTGGCTCAGCAGAATTTTGGAACCAAGGTTTTTACTGCTCCTCCTTTATTTCCCTATGTTGGTCACATCTGTGGCAAAAGTAACTTCGCCACTGGTTCTTGGAGGGGCCTGTTTGCCAGTCTCCAGATAAACTCTGGCTAAAGACACTGTTCTTGCCTTTATGATTTATATGGTTCCGTATACGGAACTTACTGAATGGATTAGGAGTTTGGGTTTGAATGCCGAACAAACTGCCGAATGGCCGGACCACCCGTATAAGAAGTCTGCCACCTATTAACGTTATTCACTCAGTAACCCTTTGAACTCCTGAATGTTCGAAGCAATAACAATTCGAACTCCCGAATGTTCGAATCATTAGAAGATTTTCGAAGTGGTCGGCTGGCATTCGAAACACATGGCGGCAGCCATTTTAAGCCGCGAACACAATGAGCGGTGTTTGGTCATCGAGTGTATGGAACTCAAATTGGACACTCGACAGCATGAACACCGCTAAACACATACCTTGCACTGATGTTCGGCTATTCGAATGGGTTTGAATGCCGAACAAACTGCCGAATGGCCGGACCACCCGTATAAGTAGTCTGCCACCTATTAACGTTATTCACTCAGTAACCCTTTGAACTCCTGAATGTTCGCAGCAATAACAATTCGAACTCCCAAATGTTTGAATCATTAGAAGATTTTCGAAGTGGTCGGCTGGCATTCGAAACACATGGCGGCAGCCATTTTAAGCCGCGAACACAATGAGCGGTGTTTGGTCATCGAGTGTATGGAACTCAAACTGGACACTCGACAGCATGAACACCGCTAAACACATACCTTGCACTGATGTTCGGCTATTCGAATGGGAATCGAACGGCGTTCGGTGGGAATAAAGTCCAGAACGAGAGACATAAACTGAGCCTATTCCCAAACCTATACGTTGGATATTTTATATTCTACTTCAAATCCCCAAAGTAGACCGACCTTACATCCTGATTTCCTGGAACTCTTTTCTGACAGTGATTTTGTGTGCGGTTGGTTAAACTAATACCTCTATGAACCCCTAAACCGATCTGGGTGATTTTTGGATATGTTGTTCATCCAAATCGGAGATATAACTTTTTCCATTAATTTTAAGGGTACTTTTGGGGTTTTATAAAAATATGTGTTTTTTCTTCCTGGAGATAATTGAGTTAATACAGTATCTGACTTAATTATCTCCCAGGAAGAGGGGAGGGATTGTATATTTGTATATGGGAGTGGCATGCATTTAAACACTGTTGTCATTGGTCTGTGACTTTGTGCTGCAGTCTTCCTCAAGGTCCAGGTTGGAGTGCCCCTTGCATGGGGACTTGCAAAAAAGGCCAGCTGTGGCTCCCAATAAATTAGTTCCTGCTTAACCTCAACATAGAACCTTGTCTCGTGTGTGGGGGAAATGGCTGTATCTACCCTGTGGATTGCTATATCACTATACTCCCCTGGGATTATAATCACTAGCTCTTATAAGAGCTGTTCCTGCTATACTCTCTGGAGTAGGAGAGGTTCACCCACTGAAAACTGGATCCTGGTCTTGGGTCTAGGGTGGTTGGAGGACGGCTAGTTCCCAGCCAAGCTGTAACGCTGGACATGGGGACTGTGGTGCTGATAGTGTCTGGCGGAGTGCTTGAAGTCCGCAGTGAGCACTATGAGCATCAATTGGCGGAGGCACCTGGTTGGGCTGCCAGGCAGTCCATCACAACATCACACTTGATCGTTTAATAAAATCATCTAGAGGCTGTCCCCAAGCCATAAGTCATTTTTTCCCCATCGGTCATCAATTTCTTTTGACACCATTGGTAAATTTCAGAATCATGACAACAAACCAAACATGTTTGGCATTATGTATTTTGTTTAGTTTGTAATTTGGGTACATTTTGGCTTGGAATTCAGGAATTCGGCCAATCACCTGATCAGCTCAAATTTGGCTGAACTGAAGTTTGCCCCAAAATAAATCTACAAGTCTAATGTGCAGTTGTTGAACATATTATCAGTTGTCGGCTTAGCATCAGAAAGAATAATAAATGTGCGCTGAAATATCGGGCGTATTAAGTTTAGCCATGCCTGTGTATTTGCTAAAGGAAAACTATTTTATGTGCAGGGTACTTCATTTTTATTTTAGATTTAGGACCCCCTTAATGATATAAAAAAACAAAACAAGTAAACTTACCTGTAATCCATTGTTGTGACAGACTCTATACAGTCCAATGTGAAATCATCAATCATGCACATTTCTGTCCAATTAGATACATCTCATAGAGAAGCATTATGGACAATAAGAAATCATTTATCCACAAATCCAGTGCTTCTCTATTAGAAACAATTAATCCAAACATTCTCTAAAAATGAGAAGCATTAACCGTGTTTAGAGTCATTGTGCTGTGTGTGATGAACTTCAAAATATGAAGGAACTGGTTGACAACCTCTAGTTTTACACTGTCAAACAAAAGGAGCAGCATTTATACATCAAACCTTTTACATGAAGATGTAATAGTTTTTGTGCCCAGAGGGTCCCTTTATCTATATGTGAATAGATTAACCTCTTAAGGACCAAGGGTATTTTAAGTTGCAACGTGTTTGTGACCAAGGACTTTTTGGCACTTGTCACGAATCAATTACTACAATTTCACCCTTTCTGTTTAAGTATACCCATATATATTAAAACCCATTTTTTGCAGTTTTACATGCAATCATTTCTACACACCAAGTGGGATCTGATTGCATAGCTCACACTGTACAAAAGGCTCTGTGAGCACTCTGTACAGTATGATTGCAGCATGAGAGGAAGATCTCCCTCTCATGTTGCAGCTCCTACACACAGTAATTACTACTGGGTTGTTGGCATATCAGAGCACTGATTAAAGAGCAGGGAGCAATCAGAGATAACTCACCAGGGTCTTTTCAGATCCCAGTGGTCTCACTGATATGGGGAGGGGGGATGAGAACAGTGGCATATTTAAAATTACCACATATTAGCGCAATTGGGCTCAGGAGCGGTATTAAACAATTTTAACGGATATGTACCAAGCTCACTATCAGTCTGACCCTCAGGAATGAAAGCATACATGTGGATCTTTGTTTTTTTTTTGTTTTTTTTTGTGCAGTTGGCTTGGGGCACACTTAGAAATACAGCGCCTGAGTGAGGTTGTTAATCTGCGGTATTTAAAAGGATTTAAAGGGAAACTGTAGTGCCAGGAAAACAAACAAATGATTCTGGCACTATAGCTTCCCCCTTTGTAAAGCCCTCCCTCCCCCCCCCCCCCCCCCCGCGTGACACCTTCTGTCTCTTACCTGAGTCCAGCACCGAAGTTCCTTGTCACTGGCTCGGCTCCATGCAGGCTCCTCCATTGATGACATCAGCCAGCAGGTGAGACCTAATCCCTTGTTTGCTTCATTTTATGGGGCCAAAAATCTGGCCGGCTGCCCACCTTTAGCCCCACCTGGGGCAGGCAGCCAGTTGTTTCCTGGGCGGGCGGCGAGGGAGCACTTTTCCCTAAACTCTCCTGCCCAGCTCGAACTACAGTGATGCCGGGTGCCGGAATATGACGTCAGTCCGGCTCCCGGCATCACTCTGTGGCACGCGAGGGAGCTGAGCAGAGAGCTCAGAGCTCCCACGCTGACAACTTAGAGTGGTCGTCCACCCACCTGCCTGCACGTCTGCCCGCCTTCCTGTCCAGCAACCCGGCAACCCACTAGATCCCTGGTGAAAAATCCACCCAGGCTGGATGGATTTAATTTTTTATTTTTTTTAAATAATAATTGTGAGTGTTGAAAATGTGTGTGTTTGTCAGTGAATGTGAGTGTGTGTCAGGGAATGTGAGTGAGTGAGTATGTGTGTCAGTGAAGGTGAGTGTGTGTGTCTGAGTGTGGGTGCATCTGTCAGTGAGTGTATGCGTCTGTCAGTGTGTGTCTGAATGATTGTATGTGTGTCAGATTGTGTCAAATTAGTGAGTGTATGTGTGTGTATGTCAGTGTATCTGAGAGTGTGTGCTTGTCCATGAGTGTGTATCTGTCAGTCAAAATGTGTGTAAATTAACAGGAAGAGGTGTGGCCTTGGCAGGAAGGGGCGAGTAAAATTAAATTAGGGCCTGAGATCTGTCATGCCTAGGGCAGCACCATTTCAAAATACACCACTGCTTTGAGCACTGCACAAAGCTAATTTGTCAGTCTGGCAAACAGTACCCCTGTTCGTACTTTTACTAGATGGTCTATGACACCAACAAATGTTAAAAAAATTAAAAATATAATTTGCATTTATTACAACAAGGTGAAATTAAAAAAAACCAATACTTACAGATAACATTGTAAACATGTAGATGTTTAATAAAAGTTTTAGAAAATTTTGGACAAAAAGTGTAAATACTACACTTACTTTTAAAGTCCACAAGTTTTTTGTTATTTTTGCTTGTTTGCCTTTGTAATCTTTCAATGATATTATCTGTTTCCTTTTCTTCCCCTTGACTTCTACATCCTTTCTATTTCTGTAATGTGTATAATTATTTAAATAGTGATACTTTTCCATATCTTTTCTCCATGCAATCATTTTTCATCAGCTGCAAATGAAATACCAATATATCAAATTATCATTCCAATCATATTTGTGTTCCTTCTGATTGTCGTGGGTGGAATTCTAATCTTGAGAAAAGGTAAGAATCTTTGTTAACTGCTCCGATGGGTGAGTTAAATAGTGCTCTAAAGCTTGTATTTCAGAACCAGACATCTAGACAGGGCCATCATTTCCCCATGTGCTGCCTTGTCGTTGGGGTGGCACACAGGAGAAGTGTGACACGGTTGGAACCGTGTGTCATTGGTGCTATACCAGAAGTGCCCGGGAAAGAAGAAGAATAGCTCCTCTCCCACACATGCAGCTTAGGGAACTGCAGGAGAATGCATGAAGATGACATCAGAGTCATAACCACGCACAACCTCCTGGATCTCCAGTTGTCTGCAATTACAGTAGAACAAGTGATAACAATGAGAAGGCACAGAAGAGAACAAGTGAGCAAAGGGCAATAATTGGTGTGGAAAATAGGAGAACAATATTGTGAGGCAGAGGGACAGAAGAGCAGAATAGGTGATTGAAGGTGGGAGAGAAAAAAGAAACAAGGGAGGGACATAGAAATCAGAATAATGAAGATTGGTAAAACTAACAAGTGGGAATAAAGAAGAGGAATTCACATAACAAATCACTTAACAAATGAAGGATGGAGAAGAGAAGAGGGGTACAAGTGAGGGACAGGGGAAATATTAGGGGTACAAGTGAGGTATTAGGATAAAGAAGAGGTGTACAAGTGAGGGAAGAGGGAAATGAGAAGAGGGAAACAATTGGAGAAAGAGGGTTATGGTTTGAGGGGCATAATTGGGGAAAGGGAGAGAGGAACACATGTGAGCGAGAAATAAGTGAATAGAGTGGGGTGGAGAGGTGCAAATAGGAATTGGAAATTGGAAACACAGTACACAAACACACTTACACATGCACACTAAATACCCACACATGCACAAGAAAACTTCACACAAATATGATCCTGCATACACACACACACACACTGGAACTCTATGAAACACACTACTAAATTCACACACTAGCACTCTAAGCAAATGCACGCATTATTCACATGCAGTCACTATCATTTCACACAAATATGTTCCTACATCCAAATTGCCATTCAGACACCTAACCAGTCACATACTCTGAACCGGTCATATTCCCCTATCCACCCAGTCAGTCCTATCTCACCTCCCAGTTTTACATATGTCACATTCACACACTTGGCCAAATAGCATGTCACTTACTCTCCACCCACCTAGTCATAATTACCATACCACCATACTCCAAACTACTCACATTCATCCATCACATAACTCAAACTAGTCCCATTTATCCAACCAATCACAAAACCCAAACACCAAACTTCTTATATATGACATGCCAGGATGTATTGAGGAAACTGGCCTTGGGCAGCATAGAGGGTATAGGCAGCCCTGCATCCAGGTGCAAAAAGTAGACAAGTGGTAGGATTGTATCCAATCTTGCAAACGTTATAGGGTAATGGAGCTTTAGCTGCCTTCAGGATGTTTTTATTTACTTTTTTAGAAAGTGTTTTTTTATTTTTTTTTAACAGGAATAGAAAAGTCAAGCACAGGCAATACACATCCAGCATTATAAGTTGTTCATTTAGCATAAATATAACATAGATGACCATCATCAGTTTTTAAAGGAATAAGTCTAGATGTATTTCATTGGTTGGGTGCTTGAATTGTGTCACTATACACAAATGCCAGTAATAATAATAATACGAGTAAACAAATAGATATCTAGATTCATTCTCTACTCGCAGTCCCGTAGCAGTTTAATCTTGCTTCTATGGGGCTTTATTCTAAAAAACAGTTATGTGGACTCATTAAAAATGAATTTAGTATATCAATGTCAATGCAAGGAGCTAAGAGTGACATCTACTAAATTGCACGTATTGTCCTCATGGTAAAATAACCATTTGGCTTAACATTGCTGGATTTTTTGGAATGTACCTTTTATCGGACAGGAAGTCCACTCTTTAATATTCTATAATGGTGTGAAAACCATAGAGTATTCATACGGATACTAACAATACAATTGATATTAACACCTATAAGTTCCTTTTTAAAGAACACCCTAGAATCCCAACCTTCTACTTCCTCCCGAAAGTGCACAAGTCAAAAACAAATCCACCTGGAAGGCCAATAATAAGTGGAATCGACTCCCTCACATCTAAATTATCTCAATTTATAGACCATTCATTGCAAAAATATGCCCAAGCGGCTAAGTCTTATTTAAAGGACACAAAACATTTACTACAAGAACTAGACTCGATTGAATGGCATAAGGACTACATCTGGATTACGCTAGATGTAAGTTCCTTATATTCAGTGATAGACCACAATCAAGGGTTAGAAGCAGTGAGAAATAAACTTGAGGGAGATGAAACCTTAGATTCCAATTTTAGGTTATTTTTGCTTGATGCCATTGGTTCATTTTGACACATAATTTCTTTATGTTCAATGATGAGTTTTTTCTACAGATCAAGGGTACGGCTATGGGCACCAGATTTGCACCTAGTTACGCTAACATCTTTATGGACAGTTGGGAACAGACATTTGTCTGGGCAGACAATCCATTTGGGGCAAATCTGGTGCTCTGGCGTCGGTATATTGATGGCATCCTTGTAATCTGGAAAGGGTCTGATGAAAAACTGGAGGACTTCTTCCTAGGGCTGGGACCGCACATGAGGGGCTGGATAAAAGTACTCTGCTTCTTTTTTCTCCCTTTTTACAAGTACTCTGCTCCTTCTTTCTCCTATTCTACAAGTACTCTGCTAAATCTTTCTCCTAGTCTACAAGTACTTTGCTCCTTCTTTCTACTTTTTACAAGTACTCTGCTCATTCTTTCTCCTATTCTACAAGTACTTTGCTCCTTCTTTCTACTTTTTACAAGTACTCTGCTAATTCTTTTTTCCTATTCTACAAGTACTCTGTTCCGTTCTCCTTTTCTACAAGTACTCTGCTCCTTCTTTCTCCAATTCTACAAGTACTCTGTTCATTTCTCCTTTTTTACAAGTACTCTGCTCCTTCTTTCTCCTATTTTACAAGTACTCTGTTCCTTCTTTCTCCTATTCTGCAAGGCAGCCCAAGGCACATGTGATCATGAATGGCACCCTCACAGAGGAATTCTCTATCTACAATGGCACATGCCAGGGATGCCCCCTATCTCTGCTGCTCTTCATCCTTGCCCTTGAACCCCTCCTGACAGCACTAAGATGAAATCCGGACATCACAGTTGCAGAGAAGGGGACCATGCATTACAAAGCTTGCAGCATATGCGGATGACCTCCTCTTCTTTATCACAAACCCAGAAATTTAATTCCCAAACATCTTACAAGCATTTAAAGAATATGGAGTCTCCAATATGAAAATAAACTTCTCCAAGTCCTTTGTCCTGAATATGTCTATGCCCAGGGACCAAGCTGAATCGCTTCGAAACAGATTCTAATGGGCAGAATCTAATGGGCATAATCTAAAATACGCTACTTGGGCATATAGCTAACCAAGAATAGAATAGACCTATTAAAGATAATTTTGAGCCAATGCTAAGCACGCTTAAGAGGGACTTGCAGGAATGGTCTTACTCGCACACCACGTGACTGAGCCGTATCCAAATAGCTAAAATGAACTTCCTCCTGCGACTGCTATATCTCCTGCAGGCTTTCCCCATCTTGATTTCAAGGTCCTACTTTAATTCCCTACATATGGCACTAGAGAAATATGTATGTAAAGGAAAAAAAACCTAGACTAAAGTATGACTAACTAACGCAGCCCAAGGAAAGGGGAGGTCTGGCAATGCTGGATTTCTTTCTCTATTATGCCGCATGCCATCTCCTTCGGATAGTGGAATGGTCCAAAAGCAAAGTGAAAAAACTCTGGAAACAGTGGAGGAAGCAGATATAGGCACACTAGTAGCCCTGATTCAGTGGTTGACTACACTACACTACAGGTCTGGCACGGGCTAGGGGGAATGAGCGGCCTTACCTCATATCCATCACCACTACTCCCTTTAACACACACCACTTTCAAGATGGGCCTAGACCCTAGCGAATTTAAAGACTTCTCTACTGACTCACTGCCCAGCCTATGCCACCCACACCCTGTGACGGTGCTGAAATCCCTCCCTGACCTCTCAGGGTAATCGACCCCAACCTTTATACAACTATTCAAATACCAACAGCTGACAAGCTTTGTCAAAACATTACCACAGGGACAGGCACTGAAACGTGCACCCACACTATTTGAACAGACATGCATTGATCCAGAGCTTCTCTTGCATGGCATGTCTCTATACTCCATGCTGCAAATGCTCATTCCAATAGAATCACCAAAATTTATAGGGAAATGAGAAACATCCCTATACAACAGGTTTGGTAACGGGGATTGGGAAGAAATATGCTACCTAACACACAGATGTTCAGTCTTTAGCAAAACCCAAGAAACAGCCAACAAACTGCTAACCAACTGGTATTGCATTCCTGACATGCTTTTATTTTCAGTTTTACATCTATTTCTATTTTATAATATTTTTTAGCCAAATATTTTTATCCAATACTTGTTAAGTATTTTATCTCTCTCTACGTCAAGATTGGGTATTAGATCTATTGGTACGCTTGGGTCTTTGCACCTATAACTATTCATACATGAAGTCAGCTGACAAGACACAAAAATACCTGGACATTTGGGCAAACTGGTTGTTGACTACAGCAGGAACAGGATTTGCTAGCAAACTCAATCACTAAGATGGCACCTTACACTATGACATTTCATACATAAGGTATCATTCCCCAAACAAGGGATAAGTACCGCTAACGAGATACCCTAACTCGTCTCCCCCTTTTTTTTTCTCCTATCTTTTACTCTCCTTTACTCTTCTTTCATTCCCCTCCTTCCCCCACCCCACCATCCTTCTGTCATGATACTTTACCTTACTCCCGCGGACCCGCAATGAGGAGCTCCAGGTGCTGACTCTTACCAGTGACAGCAATCATGTCGGACTCCAGACCCTCCACGTACGCCCCCTTTTATGACGCGGCGCATGAAAATTATAAATATTCCACATTCCCGGACATTTTGGGGGCATGAATTTAAAGCAAAAGATGCTCCATTATAAAAGAGCACCTTGTGCTTTTATTCGGTGCCCTATTGTGGTTCACTGGTTGTTCCCTATAGTGCTATATTGATTTCTGTCTGTGTATTTTGGTATTTGACTTGGCTAGTGTTATAGTGACTATTCTACTTTCTGGTATCCTGAATCTGCTTGTTTTCTCATTTATCCTGTTTTCTGGTTGCCTGACTAGGCTACTACTTATCATTATCCTGATCTCTGGTTTTCCTTGACTTTGGCTATAACTCGACTATTCTATCTACGTTAAACCCGGCCATTCTAAGGTCCGGTCAGGGCCGGACTGGGAAAAAAATTAGGCCCGGGCATTTTTTAATCAGAGCGGCCCACTAAGAAGGGGGCGGGGCCAGAGAGGGTGTGTTTTGTCATCACTAATGACAAGCACGCCCCCTCTCAAAGTGAGCATGTTAGTTCGATGCGCAGAGCCCAGCTGAAGAGCTCTGGCATTAGAAAAAGGCCCTGAATTTGTTCTACGCAGCGCAAGCAAATTTAATAACATGCTTGCGCTGTGTTTGCTTTTAAATTGTCTCTGGTGTCTCCACAAGTGGGATACCAGAGGACAAAAGGGCCAGGAAAGTGCATGGTGCATATGTTTGGAGCCTGCTTGTGGGATTGCGTGTGTGTAGAGTGTGGTGTGGTATTGTGTAAATAGGTCAATTTAATTTGTGTTTGTGGCTAGGGGCTGTAGAGAGTGTGTGTATAGGGGGCATAGTGTTATAGGGGATGAGGCGAGTGTGTGCATACGGGCTATAGTGTGTGTGTATATAGGTGACGTAGTGTGTGTAGGGGTTGTAGAGAGGGTGTGTTTAGAGAATGTTGTATGTGTTTGCTGACAAGGAATGTAGTGTGTGTGTGTGTGTGTAGGTGGTGCAGTGTGTGTGTGTGTGTGTAGGAGATCTACTGTGTAAAGGACCCAGAGTGTGTATAGGAGATTGTGTGTGTGTGTGTGTAGAGGATTAAGAGTGCATATAGGCAGAGGTGTATCCTGGTTTTGTGCTGCCCTAGGCAGGACAAAACTCAGGCGCCCCCCTCCCCCCCGCACCACCCCCACCCAACCCTTCCCCACGCCCCGCCTTCTAAGTACACACACACATTCACTGACAGATACGCATTCACTAACAGAAACACACACTCACTAACAGACACACACACACACACACACTAACAGACACACACTAACAGACACACACACACTAACAGACACACACACACACTAACAGACACACACTAACAGACACACACACTAACAGACACACACACACACACTCACTCACATCAACACTTTTTTACTTTAACCCCCCCAGCCTCCTTACCTTTGGGAATGCGGGGGGGGGTCACCTTTCTCCCTGGTGGTCCAGTGGCTGATGGGCGGTCCGGGGGCGCTGGCGACGGAGCACTTCCTCTGAGCACTCTGCTCAGCTCCCTCGCGCGCCGCAGTGAGGCTGGGAGCCGGAATATGACGTCATATTCCGGCTCCCAGCCTCACTCTGCGGCGCTCAAGGGGGCTGAGCAGACAGCTCAGAGGAAGTGCTCCCTCGCCAGCCGCCCGCGCCTCCCGACCACCCAGCAGCCCGCCGGCATGTCTGTTAGCCGCAGGGCTAACAAGACATTTGCCTTGGGCATTTGGGGGTGTCTTTTTTTGCCGCCCCCTGGAAAATGCCGCCTAAGGCAAATGCCTTATTTGCCTCGCGGCTAAAACGTCAACATATAGGGTAAGGGATCTAGCATGTGTCTGGAGCGTAATGTGTGTAGTGGTGCAGTGTGAGGGGTGCTGTAGTGTGTATGTATATATATATATATATTTATTTGGATGTATAGTATGTGTGAGGGGCGCAGTGTGTGTGTATGCAAGAGGGGTGCTGTGTGTGAGGGTGTTTTTATCTGCCGTCACATTCTATTCTAGGTTTCTAATTTTCTTTGTCTGTTAACTCACTGAGGGTTATTTTATACATTATATATATATATATATATATGTGTGTGTGTGCTGTGTGTGTGAGCGAGGGTGCTGTCTGTCTGAGGGTGCTGTCTGTCTGAGGGTGCTGTGTGTGAGTGAGGGTGCTGTCTGTCTGAGGGTGCTGTGTGTGAGTGAGGGTGCTGTGTGTGAGTGAGGATGTGCTGTGTGTGTTTGGGTGCTGCGATGTGTGTTTGTGTGCTGCGCGTGAGTGAGGATGTGCTGTGTGTGTTTGGGTGCTGCGATGTGTGTTTGTGTGCTGCGCTGTGTGTCTGGGGGTGCGCTGTGTGTGTTTGGGTGCGCTGTGTGTGTTTGGGTGCTGTGTGTGTTTGGGTGCGCTGTGTGTGTTTGGGTGCGCTGTGTGTCTGGGGATGCGCTGTGTGTCTGGGGATGCGCTGTGTGTCTGGGGGTGCTGTGTGTGTGTCTGGGGGTGCTGTGTGTGTGTCTGGGGGTGCTGTGTGTGTGTCTGAGGGTGCTGTGTGTGTGTCTGGGGGTGCTGTGTGTGTCTGGGGGTGCTGTGTGTGTCTGAGGGTGCTGTGTGTGTGTCTGGGGGTGCTGTGTGTGTGTCTGGGGGTGCTGTGTGTGTCTGAGGGTGCTGTGTGTGTGTCTGGGGGTGCTGTGTGTGTCTGGGGGTGCTGTGTGTGTCTGGGTGCTGTGTGTGTCTGAGGGTGCTGTGTGTGTGTCTGGGGGTGCTGTGTGTGTGTGAGTGTATTTTTTTATTTAAATTTAAAAATATTTTTTTATTAATAAAATGTTAAAAAAAAATAAGTTATATGACCCCCCCCTCCTTTCTTACCTTTATCCTGGGAGGGTGGGGGGGGGGGGCGTACTGTCATGAGGAGGGCCGTGCTGTAATGGAGGGTGCTGCCTTCCCTGGTGATCCAGTGGTGAGAGTGAACTCTAGCCCCTGCAGGCTAGAGTTCACTCTCGCGAGATCTGAGCGTTGCCGCGGTAACCGCGGCAACGCTCAGAATCCCGCAAGAGGATCCGGCGGAGCTGCTGGCTAGAGCTCCGCCGGTCGGTCCTCTCTCCTACCTCCCTCCCTCCCACACTCCCCAGGCGGCCGCATCTCAGTGCCTTTGGGCCGGTGGGGAGATCTTTGATCTCCCCACCGGCCCATGGAGACAAACAGCAGGGCCGGCGCTCGGGTAGCGCTGGCCCTGCAGGAGCCGGACGGGGAGATCCTGTGATCTCCCCTGCCGGCCTCGGCCCCACGGCCATCGCGGCCCACCGGGCATTTGCCCGGTATGCCCGATGGCCAGTCCGGGCCTGGGTCCGGTAATACATTTTCTATTTGGATTATATTCTGCGTGTTGGGGTCACTTGTCATGACACCTTCCCTCCACTACAAGACGGTCTCTAGATAGATTCACTGTACATACGCAAGGAGACAGATCGCAAACCCCTAATCTAAGAGACTCTTTGCAATGTTCCATGCATGGTTCTTTTAAATGTGACCTGTGCATCCTACTACAGTTATCTGCAAAAACCAAGACCTGCGCATCTCTCATTCTTGCTTACATACCGCTCATATGAGACCTGCGAGTCTCTCAAGTCTTCATTTAAAATCTTAAACTTATCGACTGTGAAAGGAGGGAACTGCGCGTCCCACCCTTACTTGATGCTACCTGCATCTCATGAAAATTAATATTTACAACAACAACAAAAAAATTACAAAGCAACAAAAAAAGTGCTTATTAAAAATAGCACATTATTATTATTATTATTATTGCCATTTATATAGCGCCAACAGATTCCGTAGAGCTTTACAATATTATAAGAGGGGGGATTTAACTATAACTAGGACAATTACAAATAAACTTACAGGAACAATAGGTTGAAGAGTACCCTGCTCAATCGAGCTTACATTCTATAGGAGGTGGGGTGTAAAACACATTAGGACACATCTGCCACGCCTTCTATAGTTATAGTAACTGAATTTAACTTATTATTTATATATTTAGGATTTCTTTGTAAGAAAGGACACAACACGTAAGTATATTTTAGCTTATATTTTAGTTAAGACATAATACACAGAGCTATCTCTCACTCTGCCGCTCTCTATATAATATACACAGCTATCTCCCACCCTGCTCCTCTCTATATAATATACACAGCTATCTCTCACTCTGCACCTCTCTATATAATATAACCTGCTATCTCTCACTCTGCTCCTCTCTTTATAATATACACAGCTATCTCTCACTCTGCCGCTCTCTATGTAATATACACAGCTATCTCTCACTCTGCCGCTCTCTATGTAATATACACAGCTATCTCTCACTCTGCTCCTCTCTATATAATATACACAGCTATCTCTCACTCTGCCACTCTCTATATAATATACACAGCTATCTCTCACTCTGCCACTCTCTATATAATATACACAGCTATCTCTCACTCTGCCACTCTCTATATAATATACACAGCTATCTCTCACTCTGCTCCGCTTTATATAATATACACAGCTATCTCTCACTCTGCCACTTTCTATATAATATACACAGCTATCTCTCACTCTGCTCCTCTCTATATAATATACACAGCTATCTCACACTCTGCTACTCTCTATATAATATACACAGCTATCTCTCACTCTGCTCCTCTCCATATAATATACACAGCTATCTCTCACTCTGTTCCTCTCTATATAATATACACAGCTATCTCTCACTCTGCTCCTCTCTATATAATATACACAGCTATCTCTCACTCTGCTCCTCTCTATATAATATACACAGCTATCTCCCACCCTGCTCCTCTACATATAATATACACAGCTATCTCTCACTATGTTCCTCTCTATATAATATACACAGCTATCTCTCACTCTGCTCCTCTCTATATAATATACACAGCTATCTCTCACTCTGCTCCTCTCTCTATAATATACACAGCTATCTCTCACTCTGCTCCTCTCTCTATAATATACACAGCTATCTCTCACTCTGCTCCTCTCTATATAATATACACAGCTATCTCTCGCTCTGCTCCTCTCTATATAATATACACAGCTATCTCTCACTCTGCTCCTCTCTATATAATATACACAGCTATCTCTCACTCTGCTCCTCTCTATATAATATACACAGCTATCTCTCACTCTGCTCCTCTCTCTATAATATACACAGCTATCTCTCACTCTTCTCCTCTCTATATAATATACACAGCTATCTCTCACTCTGCTCCTCTCTCTATAATATACACAGCTATCTCTCACTCTGCTCCTCTCTATATAATATACACAGCTATCTCTCGCTCTGCTCCTCTCTATATAATATACACAGCTATCTCTCACTCTGCTCCTCTCTATATAATATACACAGCTATCTCTCACTCTGCTCCTCTCTATATAATATACACAGCTATCTCTCACTCTGCTCCTCTCTCTATAATATACACAGCTATCTCTCACTCTTCTCCTCTCTCTATAATATACACAGCTATCTCTCGCTCTGCTCCTCTCTATATAATATACACAGCTATCTCTCGCTCTGCTCCTCTCTATATAATATACACAGCTATCTCTCGCTCTGCTCCTCTCTATATAATATATGCAGCTATCTCCCATTCTGCTCCTCTCTATATAATATACACAGCTATCTCTCACTCTGTTCCTCTCTATATAATATACACAGCTATCTCTCACTCTGCTCCTCTCTATATAATATACACAGCTATCTCTCACTCTGCTCCTCTCTATATAATATACACAGCTATCTCCCACCCTGCTCCTCTACATATAATATACACAGCTATCTCTCACTATGTTCCTCTCTATATAATATACACAGCTATCTCTCACTCTGCTCCTCTCTATATAATATACACAGCTATCTCTCACTCTGCTCCTCTCTATATAATATACACAGCTATCTCTCACTCTGCTCCTCTCTCTATAATATACACAGCTATCTCTCACTCTGCTCCTCTCTCTATAATATACACAGCTATCTCTCACTCTTCTCCTCTCTCTATAATATACACAGCTATCTCTCACTCTTCTCCTCTCTCTATAATATACACAGCTATCTCTCGCTCTGCTCCTCTCTATATAATATACACAGCTATCTCTCGCTCTGCTCCTCTCTATATAATATACACAGCTATCTCTCGCTCTGCTCCTCTCTATATAATATACACAGCTATCTCTCACTCTTCTCCTCTCTCTATAATATACACAGCTATCTCTCGCTCTGCTCCTCTCTATATAATATACACAGCTATCTCTCGCTCTGCTCCTCTCTATATAATATACACAGCTATCTCTCACTCTGCTCCGCTTTATATAATATACACAGCTATCTCTCACTCTGCCACTTTCTATATAATATACACAGCTATCTCTCACTCTGCTCCTCTCTATATAATATACACAGCTATCTCACACTCTGCTACTCTCTATATAATATACACAGCTATCTCTCACTCTGCTCCTCTCCATATAATATACACAGCTATCTCTCACTCTGTTCCTCTCTATATAATATACACAGCTATCTCTCACTCTGCTCCTCTCTATATAATATACACAGCTATCTCTCACTCTGCTCCTCTCTATATAATATACACAGCTATCTCCCACCCTGCTCCTCTACATATAATATACACAGCTATCTCTCACTATGTTCCTCTCTATATAATATACACAGCTATCTCTCACTCTGCTCCTCTCTATATAATATACACAGCTATCTCTCACTCTGCTCCTCTCTCTATAATATACACAGCTATCTCTCACTCTGCTCCTCTCTCTATAATATACACAGCTATCTCTCACTCTGCTCCTCTCTATATAATATACACAGCTATCTCTCGCTCTGCTCCTCTCTATATAATATACACAGCTATCTCTCACTCTGCTCCTCTTTATATAATATACACAGCTATCTCTCACTCTGCTCCTCTCTATATAATATACACAGCTATCTCTCACTCTGCTCCTCTCTATATAATATACACAGCTATCTCTCACTCTGCTCCTCTCTCTATAATATACACAGCTATCTCTCACTCTTCTCCTCTCTCTATAATATACACAGCTATCTCTCGCTCTGCTCCTCTCTATATAATATACACAGCTATCTCTCGCTCTGCTCCTCTCTATATAATATACACAGCTATCTCTCGCTCTGCTCCTCTCTATATAATATATGCAGCTATCTCTCATTCTGCTCCTCTCTATATAATATACACAGCTATCTCTCACTCTGCTCCTCTCTATATAATATACACCGCTATCTCTCACTCTGTTCCTCTCTATAAAATATACACAGCTATCTCTCGCTCTGCTCCTCTCTATATAATATACACAGCTATCTCTCACCTTCCTCCTCTCTATATAATATAAATGGCTATCTTTCATTTGATTTCTATTATTTGGATTCACATTGCGTTTTTTTTCTCTCTAGTACTGCCGTCCAGCAGATTGTTAATGAACCTGTGGTTGCCGGTAAGTTAGACATGTTAGTTAATTGGTAAACACACACAATGGGAAGTTAGTTTGTTTATTTTGTGGGATAACAAAGGCGCTAAGATTATAACTGTATCTGTCTCTCTGGTAAAGGGTAAGAGGATCTGTTCCAACTGTGCAGCTCCCTATCAGCAGATCCGTAGGTCAGCAGATTGCTTTCATACAGCCTGCATACTATGCAGGAAAATTACTCTTACATAGTAATCTAGGTTGAAAATAGACACAAGCCCATTGATATCAACTTTTAAAGACATCTTTTTATGTCATTGGTCCAAAAGAAGGCAGAACATTCAATTTGACTTTGCCAAACGTCAATTTGGACAATAATGCCACAAAAATGGGAGGGGATCTATTAAGGCAGTCAGATTTTTCCTTTCATCAATAATCTGTTCACATGCATATTGATTATATCATTGAATATTCAGCTTTCCCCCAAAAATATCCATGCCGTTTTAAAGATATCTTCAGAATCTGATAAGGCAACCTTTATGGATGGATAATTCCACATCTTTATTGTTGTTTCTGTAAAGAACCATTTCCTCTGTTTTAAGAGAAAACATCTTTCTTCCAGTCTCAAAGTATGACCTTATAACTCGGCAAAATGGCATTTTGTTCATGTCTCAATACCTCTTTTTATACATTACAGCTTCCTAGGCATTGTGTTGGCAGATCGAAATTGTAGATGGTTGCTTTGTCTATTGTCTAATTGTTCTCAATTTTCATTTAAAGGATCACTATAGTGTCAGGAAAACAAATAAAGTGCCCATCCTTTGTGTTCCCTATTAAGGGTTAATAAGCATGTAGGGATGTATATCAAAAATACCCCTTTCTGTCTCATTAGAGATATTTTTGCCAGAAGCTCAAGGAAGCAAGGCGAAAGGTTAGCGTTAGGAAATATAGAAACATAGAAACATAGAATGTGATGGTAGATAAGAACCATTCGGCCCATCTAGTCTGCCCAATTTTCTAAATATTTTCATTAGTCCCTGGCATTATCTTATAGTTAGGATAGCCTTATGCCTATCCCATGCATTCTTAAACTCCTTTACTGTGTTAACCTCTACCACTTCAGATGGAAGGATATTCCATGCATTCACTACTCTCTCAGTAAAGTAATACTTCCTGATATTATTTTTAAACCTTTGTCCCTCTAATTTAAGATTATGTCCTCTTGTTGTGGTAGTTTTTCTTCTTTTAAATATGGTCTCCTCCTTTACTGTATTGATTCTCTTTATGTATTTAAAGGTTTCTATCATAACCCCCCTGTCTCGTCTTTCCTCCAAGCTATACATGTTAAGTTCCTTTAACCTTTCCTTGTAAGTTTTATCCTGCAATCCATGAACCAGTTTAGTAGCCCTTCTCTGAACTCTCTCTAAAGTATCAATATCCTTCTGAAGATACGGTCTCCAGTACTGCGTACAATACTCCAAGTGAGGTCTCACCAGTGTTCTATACAATGGCATGAGCACTTCCCTCTTTCTACTGCTAGGACCCACCTAAGAGGTCTGCCTTGACGTGGCAGGTGGGCATACCCTCTCATGGCCATTGAAGGTAACTAGAAAACTCAATTTCAGTAAAAATAGGTGTATATATTAGGTTAAAAAGACAATATAAAACAGAGTGCTACAATCACCAAAGTGGGTCACTCCACACATAAATAAATAAATAAAATAGTAGAAGTAGTGAGAGCACACACAGAATTATTTATCAAATTAGTTACCCCTATGTTCAATTAAAATCCTGTAGGGACAAAATCAGGAAAAACAGACATAGGGTAATAACGAACAGATAATTAATAAATAAACAAATAAATGTGCAAACTCACATATTTCTGAGCCACTTAAAATAAAAGCTGGCTCAGACTAAGAACGTTGAATGGATTGATGTAGTGATAGCTGAAATCAAATGCTAACTGCTTGTTCGTCCTTTCTTTAAAAAAAAACAGGATGCAGGATCTTAGTAAAAGATTTATTATTCCTGAGTAAAAACTGCAGCAAAACTAGAGGTCAGCAATCTCACTCTCCACACACTGACGCGTTTCAGCCAAAGCTTTTATCAAAGTGCAAGTCCATTCAATCCATTCTTAGTTTAAATAGGAGCCTTTTTGCGCCTTTTTTCCATTTGGTAATAAGCTCCTCCCCTTCCATTCAGATGCAACCAACAGTTGGGCATCCTAGCGTCCATAGTAACCTTTGTTTACTTCCGCGTTCGTCAAAAATGACATGGGGACGGTCTCCTCGCTTGTGCTGATTAGTCTTTAATGTTGCAAAAAGAAACTCCTACTGCAACATACTGCATACATATTATCACAGTCAAACTTTAAAATTAATATTACAACAAGCTAAGTTTTCTAATACATAAAAATGTAATCTTTCCTTTTCCTACAGAAACACGCAGAAAATAGATTAATAGAAAAAAGGGGGATAATATCATGTTATTCTATTTAAAGACACAGAAATGCTGAGGGAATAGGTCAAGTACAGAATACAAACGAAAAACTAACATATTATCCAACAATCAGATAAATTAGGAAAATATTAAAAATACATTGAAAATATCAATGTTAATACAAAAAATTTACAAATTCATGCCTCAAATAAACCACATACATTTCCTAAAAATATTTAAATTGTATTGTATTAAAAACTATGTGATTTTTATTAGTTAAATATTTTTAGGAAATGTATGTGGTTTTATCTGAGGCATGAATTTGTACATTTTGTGTATTAACATTGATATTTTCAATGTATTTTTACTATTTTTCAAATTTATCTAATACAATAAAATTTATTGTATTAAAAACTATGTGATTTTTATTAGTTAAATATCTATAAATACTGACTTTGATAATATGTATGCAGTATGTTGCAGTAGGAGTTTCTTTTTGCAACATTAAAGACTAATCAGCACAAGCAAGAAGACCCTCCCCACGTCATTTTTGACGAACGCGGAAGTAAACTAAGGTTACTATGGACGCTAGGATGCCCAACTGTTGGTTGTGTCTGAATGGAAGGGGAGGAGCCTAATACTGAACAGAAAAAAGGCACGAAAAGGCTCCTATTTAAACTAAGAATGGACTGAATGGACTTGCACTTTGATAAAAGCTTTGGCTGAAACGCGTCAGTGTGTGGAGAGTGAGATTGCTGACCTCTATTTTTGCTGCTGTTTTTACTCTGGAATAATAAATCTTTTACTAAGATCCTGCATCCTGGATTTTTTAAAGAAAGGACGAGCAAGCAGTTGATTTCAGCTATCACTACATCAATCCATTCCACGTTCTTAGTCTGAGCCAGCTTTTATTTTAAGTGGCTCAGAAATATGTGAGTTTACACATTTATTTGTTTATTTATTAATTATCTGTACGTTATTACCCTATGTCTGTTTTTCCTGATTTTGTCTCTACAGGATTTTAATATAACATAGGGGTAACTAATTTGATAATTTATTCTGTGTCTGCTCTCACCACTTCTACTATTTTAAAAACCTCAATTTGTTTAAAAATACATAGGGATGTGGAAAGAGCGCAGGTACCTTTTTTTCCTTTGGTTTTTATGATATGCTAGATATGTCTGTTTACACCAGGGCTTAAAGTTGTCAGAACTCCATTACCCTAGGTGTAGTCAGATTGCTTAACCCCTTAACCCCTTAAGGACCAAACTTCTGGAATAAAATGGAATCATGACGTGTCACACATGTCATGTGTCCTTAAGGGGTTAAGGACACATGACATGTCTGACATGTCATGATTCCCTTTTATTCCAGAAGTTTGGTCCTTAAGGGGTTGAAGTATGTGGTTCCCTACTTACCTCCCTCTGTGTGACTGCTCCCTCCTCCCCCGTGCCCTAGCTTCCCCGCACTAGCCACCTCTGGCATCAAAGCCACATAGTGACAGGTACCACTACAATAGCAGGTGCCTATCACTAAAGCGGCCAGGCCACTGGACAGTCTGCTTATTTATTTTTAAGAACCAGTGGGGGTGGATAATTAGAGTGGGATAATATTCAACTCCCGTCTTTAATACATTTCTTTTTTTTTATTTTACATCTTACAGAAGGCTCATATTATTGCAAGTTTATATTGATAACAATCACACAAAATATTAAACAGCGGAAACATATTTACTGCGTTTACAATAAATGGTTTTAAAACTAAATTCCGATGCCAATTCTGCAGCTTTATCACGAATCTTTCTACTCTCATGATGGTGTTTGGTAAAAGAAGGGTTTCAAGGTAAAGTTACCTGAGAGAAGCCTGGAATGTTAGTGATCCTTTTGTCCTCTAGACTTCCATGATCCTTTGCATTGAGAGAGGAATGGCATGGTGGTACTGATTTCTTGGAAGGGCCTTTTTCTGTTTGATGGGAAAGGGCATCTTGAGTATTAGCCACTCTATGAAGACCAATTGTGAAAACAGCCCATACATTTTACAGTACTCTCAAAAATCTTAGGGTTAGTGGGGGGCGTGGCCTGCTGCTGGAGCTGAGCGGATGCATGTAAGATCAGCTCCGACTTATAGAGACCAAAAGAGCAAAAATAAACGGCACGCTGAGCGCAAAACCTGCTACAAACACATATACTAACCGGGGGAAGCAACCACCATGTCGCACAGACAGAAAAACAAAGCGGGAAAACCCGACAGAGCTTCATTCTTCTTGACGAAAACTGCGGCCTCCAGATTGAGGGAGAATCAGGAGCCTGCACAAGATGGCGATGCCCAAGAAAGGCGGGAAACTTCCCCCTCACCGCACGCATCACCTTCTCGCACACCAGACGAACAGCCCCTGACGATGGGAGGCATAAGGGAGATGATGGAAGAGTTCACAGCCAATATACAAAAGAATATGAAGAAGCAACTTCAGGAGCTGAAAGCTGAATTACATAAAGAGGTGCAGGAGATAGGTAACCGCACCGCATTAATCGAAACGAAACTGGACGAACATGCTGTGGCCCATAACAGCCTGGCGGACAAAATCCAAGAACTGGACAACATTGTGGAAGCACACAGACTCAAACTAGCAGATATGGAAGACAGAGCGAGGAGAAACAACCTCCGGTTCCGGGGCATCCCAGAATCTGTCCAGACGGCTGACCTCCATAACTATCTGTCCGACATGTTCCAAGCTCTTACCCCAGAAATCCACCCTGATCAACTTATAATCGATAGAGCGCACAGACTGCACAGGCCTAAACATCTACCGCCTACAGCAGCAAGGGATGTGATCGCTAGAATTCACTTCTTTCACGCCAAAGACAAAATCATGAAAGCCAGCAGAACTGCAGGCATGCCTGAAGAATATAAATTTATTAAAATCTTTGCGGACTTATCAGCAGAAACCCTGCACTTCAGGAAATCGATGTCGCCCATCACCACGACCCTGAGAGAACAAAATGTAAGCTATCGCTGGGGATATCCTGCTAAACTCCTCATCTCGCATCAAGGTGCGGTCCACATGGTTGCAGGTTTACCACAAGGCATCCGTAAGCTGAAGGACTGGGGACTGCCGCTGCCTCCCGGTGGACCTGAAAAATCGGCGAAAGTTCCAAGAATGTCACCAGAATGGTCCTCTCAGTGAAGAGCTCGAGATATACGTAAATATATTACACAAGCACACACACACTTAATCAACATGACAACCCTTAGATTCTGCTAAACTTCAACAGAACTTATTACCCTTAATGCACAGCACAAGTTCGAACTGTTTATGGTCGTATAGACGTAAAGCCCGGAACATTGGCAGCTATCACAGCTGGTTAGACTTTGACTCTGCCCTACACAAAACGGATTTCGCATAAGGGCATGAACTGTGCACAGTGACCTTGTCACTTATCTCAGTAACGGTGTCAAAATGTGTTGGCTCTTTTGCCTTTAAACTCAGTATATGTTTTGAGTAATAACTGTTTGGTTAAACTGTACAATCTACTGTTAAAACTGCTCTGAGGCCCCTAGGTGAATGACAAACATGTTAATAGGCACCACCTGCACCCCCTCCACTACCCGCACCTACTGGTTAGGTGGCGGACCGCGGCCCCGAATATGGGAGCCCGTCTGGGTACATCACCCATTGATTGTTCTGACCCCTCCCTACACCCCTCACTCTCGACATACTAGTAACTTGTTACACCCCAAGAAAACGCATTCCTCTATCCAAAACCAAAGTTGGGCACTCAAAAATGCCGCAAAACACATAGTACACTTAAAGAAGCCATGGAGGCACAAAATTAGCACAGAAACACCTTTACCCCAACATGAAACTGGTCACCTATAACGTAAAAGGGTTAAACACACCAGGCAAGAGACGCCTTTTATTGCAAGAACTTAGATCTAAAGAGATAGACATCGCTTGTATCCAGGAGACGCATCTCCAAAACACTAAGACACCCAAATTATACACCAAATACTTCCCCAATCAATACCATGCGCTGTCCGCGAACAAAACGAAGGGGACATCCATTTTAATACACAAGGATGTAGCATTTATTGAGCAAAGAACACTAATAGACCCACAGGGCAGGTTCATCGTGTTGGTGGGACTCTTCAATAACACTCAGTACACCCTGGTCTCAGCGTACTTCCCCAATAAAGGGGCAGAGACCTTCCTTCACCGTCTCATGCAAAAAATTGAACTGATCAAATTAGGGGGGCTGATCCTCTGCGGCGACTTCAATTTTATTACATCGCCAGAGGAAGACACGACAGCGCTCCCACAAGGAGTAAGGCGAGGACAGATGGTCTCCATATGTAAAACACTCTCTAAAAAAATCATACTACACAATATGTACGACAGTTGGAGGGTTCTTCATGCAGGGGAGCGTGACTACACGTTTCACTCGAAAGTTCACAACACTTACACAAGGATCGACACCTTCTACGTGGACCAACAAACATTAGCACAAGTCTCTAGCTGTAACATTGGGGAAATAACTTGGTCGGACCATAGCCCAGTTTATCTAACCCTGTTCGACTCTTTCCAATTTAAGGGGAGAGGAACTTGGCGGATGAATGAGTCGCTGTTGCACGACCGCACATTCACGTCGCAAGTACACAAAGACTTGGCGAATTACTTTAAAGAGAACTCTAATGGGGAGGTATCGGACCAACATGTATGGCTAGCACACAAAGCTGTCGTAAGAGGACTTTTCATTAGGCGCTCCTCTTACCTCAAAAAGAACAGACAGAAAACCCTATTAGAATGCCAAAAGCTACTGGCGATAGCGACGACCCAAAATAAACTTAACCCATCCCCAGCCCTACTGGAACAAATACAGACACTAAATAACCAACTCATAGAACTGAATGCAGCGAAAACTGCATACTGTTTGCAAAAACTGAGGGCAACATCTTACCACCATAGTGGGAAAGCATCTAAATACCTAGCCAATCGGCTAAAAGCGAAGCTAGCACACTCCAAGATACCCTACTTACACACCACAGACCATAAAAAAGATTCAAAATCCCCTAGATATATCTCAAGAGTTTGCAAAATACTATGCAGATCTTTATAACTTAGGACACCGTCCCGGAACAGCCCCTCGAGATGATAATTTGATTAAAACATACCTGGCAAAACTCCCTTTACCACAGCTAGACCATTCACAACTTTCGACATTACTTGAACCAATCACCGTAAATGAAATACTAAACACAATCCGACAGCTGCCAGTGGGGAAATCCCCCGGGGCGGATGGCCTACCTAACTCGTATTACAAAACATTCGCAGACATACTAGCTCCGTGGCTGGAGCGGACGTTTAGGACGGCAACGGACACGGGTCAACTCCCCCCTGAGATGCTTCTAGCCACAATAGTGACCCTACCTAAGCCAGGAAAACCCCCAGACCAATGCAAAAACTTCAGGCCCATATCATTGTTGAATTCTGATGCTAAGATCTACGCTAAGATACTGGCCACCAGGATGAACAAACTACTCTCAACACTGCTAAATGACGACCAAACTGGGTTCGTACTGGGGAGACAAGGGACAGACAATAACAGAAAACTGTCCCTAATTCTGGAAAGGATTAGGGGGGCTGGTCCCGGCGGTCTACTCCTAGCTCTAGATGCCGAAAAAGCCTTTGACCGCCTGGGCTGGCTCTTCCTCCGCCGGGTATTGGAAAGGTTTGGGTTCCCGCAGCAATTCATCAAGCAAATATTTGCCCTATACTCCCGCCCCACAGCCCAAGTCCTACAGGCTGGCTTCATGTCCGCACCATTTGATATTACCAACGGCACGAGACAGGGGTGCCCTCTGTCACCCCTGCTTTACGTGCTCGCCTTAGAGCCACTACTTACGGCAATTAGAACCCACCAAGAGATAGAGGGAGTGGACTGGCACGGACGGACGATTAAAATCAGTGCATTTGCAGACGATATCTTGCTGTACATTACAAATCCAATAAAATCACTACCCCACGTTATGCAACTCATTACAGAATACGGGGCGCTGTCCTACTACTCCCTCAATACTGCTAAAACACAAGCACTAGGCTTGAGACTAGACCCAAAAGTACAAGCGAAACTTAAGAGGGAATACATATTTGAATGGAGGACAGACAACATAAAATATTTGGGCCTGACATTTACCAAAAACCCACAAGATATGCTCCCCTCAAATTACATTAGGGTCTGGAGGGACTGCACCGAAACACTGAAGGGCTGGGGAAATCTCTTTCTGTCCTGGACAGAGCGTATCATAGCAATTAAAATGACGATATTGCCCAAGCTCCAGTACCTGTTCAGGAACCTCCCATGGCAGGTGCCAAACTCATATTTTAAAAATGTGCAAACCAAGTTGATACAATTTGTGTGGGGAGCGGGACGGGCGAGAATATCCCAAAAAATACTAATGGCACCCGCAAAAAAAGGGGGGATGGCGTTCCCCCACATTAAATCGTATTACCAAGCAGCAATATTGGCATCGCTATTAACGCACCTTAAGGGGACAGACCAGCCCCAATGGGTACATATGGAGAACCAAACCATGACCCCCTTCCCCCTTCCTCAGACCAGTAATCCCAACCATGCCGACACAACTCAGTTTAGCTCTTAAAACCTGGGATAAACATAGAATACACTTTGAATCGCACCACCCACTATCATTAGCTACCCCTATTGATGCAATCCCGTACTGCATCCCTACATTCCACGCAACACCATGGAGAGACAGGGGAGCCACTCACCTGACGCACTTATGCAAAGGTGGTAAACTATTGCCATTCTCGAAACTATGCAGCAAATACGAGATACCTCCCACATCCCACTACTCATATATCCAACTACAATCCTTTCTCCATAAACAAACTAAGGAACAACCACATAAGCAAACTCCAAAAGGGAAAATAACGACCTGGGAACACACGGGAATCACAGGGGTACTCCCTCAAAACCTCAAACCACTATCTGAATGTTACAAAAGTATTCAGCCCTACCAGCCGTTCCACAGCTCCACTCAGGCACAACAATGGGCTGCAGACACGAACAATAACATTACAGAAGATACATGGTCACATTTAGTGACATCGGTAAAGAAGCTGGTGAAGTCAGCCCCACTGATTGAACAATAGTTAAAAACAATGTATAGGTGGTATATGGTGCCAACCCGCTTGCACAGACTGTTCCCCAATACATCCCCGACTTGCTGGAGATGCACCAGAGACGTAGGTTCAGTCCTTCATATCTGGTGGCGATGCCCTAAACTGGAAAGGTACTGGGCAGAAATAAAACAAATCATAAAGCAATCCACCAAGATCGAATTAGCCTTAGACCCATTGACCTTTTTGCTACTAGACATACCAACCGACTTACCTACCGCAGTTAAAAAACTGATATATCACATCTTACTGACAGCACAGAGGGTTATAGCGAGATCCTGGAAATCTCCTGCAGCACCGAAAACCCTTCAGCTAATACAAGACATAGACAAGCAACTCATATATGAAACCCACTACTCTGTGACACAAATGAACCAACATAAACACACAGACGCATGGGAAATGTGGAGGTCATGGAGGACGGACACACGATCCACCTCGAGTTAATATTCCTTTTGCAAGGACACATAATAGACAAAGACGTTCAGTAGACATAGGTTGGACACTAGAAAGCTATCCAATAGATATATAACAAAATACGCCAGGTAGCAACGAGACAGACAATGCGGAACCAGCAGATAGCAATTAATTCACCGTACTCCCAATGGGTACGTAATCGACCGCAAGGTGCCACAACATACCAGGGCAAATGGTTTGAAATATTATGCTGGGAATGTAACCACTAACTGTAAAATGTAAAATGTACAATGTAAAGTGAACGTATGCCTTCCCCTTCCCCCCCCCTCCCCTCTTCTCTTCTGTATCCCTCCCCCGTTACCATGACTTGTGGAAAACTCAATAAACTTCAAGTTTAAAAAAAAAAAAAATCTTAGGTTTAAAAATGTTTTTGTGCCACCGTATTTTATAAAAAGCGGGTGGCTTTTAAAAAACTTTTATTCCTGTCTTGGTGCTGTTTAAAAAGGTTACTTTTACAGTGTACATTTGGCGATAGTCATACAGTGTACGTATTGTGAAGGAGTCTTTACAGAAAACAGACACAGAGGTTTGATATAAGCACAGAGAGCCTCATTTGCAGTTTTGAACCCAGAATCCGTAGTAACAGTTCACTGAGAACAAATATGTGAGAACAAGCCTACTGACTTGATATTTGTCCTCAGCAGTACCAATTTAGTGTTTAAGGTAACATTTTACTCACTGCTAAACATTAATGTTATATTACTATTTAGTGATTACCCCTGGAAGCTCCAATCAAGTTGCTGCATACTTCATAGAGTTGCATTGGCTAGGTTGAATCAACTGGGAGTGTTACTTTGTGGATATAGAAGTTAGCAAAAATGTCATGTGCTGCACATGGAAAAAGAAGGTGATGAGGAAAAATAAAGAACACTCGTTGACATGCACTCATTAAGAGTTTACATCACATTCATCCATAAATCAAACTGGAGGGGAATGTCGTGAGTGGAATATACTTTGCTACTTCCTTCAGTTTTATAGGGCCACATTGTCTTAGTTATGTAAATAAACAACAACACCATTGTTTGCTCACATTAGATGGGGGCATTAATGAGCAAACGCGTTTACACTAGAGCTTGGTAGTGTCATTGTTTTTAATGAGCCACTTCCATCATAGTACTCTAGAAACCAATCAGATAGATTGTAGTGATGGAAAGTGATTATTACCATGGCAACCTCTGTGACTTTATGACACATCCTTTCTACACTACTCTGGATGATGATAATTGGCATCACTAGTACCATGTAGCCATTTGGTATTGACTGTAATTCCAGACTGCATGAGACTACCATTCTCACTGGGTGGTTTCTCTGAGGTGATGGCATGGAAGTCCCCCTTCTACACCCCGCCTTTATTCTCAAATTCTAAACTAAGCATTGGGAACATTTGCATTATATAAGGTTAAGAATAAGCAATGAGCAATGAATAATCAAATGGTTTCCAGTGCAGAGCAAAGTACACACATGGATCTCAAAAAGTTAGACCTTGTTAATGCGAGTTCCTGCAGGAATACAATGTGCAGTCCTGCTAAGCCTTGACTGTCACGGTTGCTCCGTCTTTGCCAGTGTTTATGGTCTTACTTTCTAATGCACTGGATACAGCTGGGATGGAGGTGCTTCTGATATTGACAACTCCAGTCCATCCCTATTCTGAGCCATTTTCTTAGAACGTCTGGTATACTGCAATATCTATAAAAAAGCTGCATGCTGCACAAGAGTGGGCTCTGTTAGCTAGTAGCCAATCACAGTACCCCCAAAAGGTGATCAATTAGTTAATAAGGTGATCAATTAATTAATTACAGACACTAAGCACATGCACCTATTTAAACCTCAATTTGCATTCCATTATACTGTGTATTACCATAGTTCTTTCTTACAATTTAATTATTATTTTCTCTGGTTTCCACATTCAGCTGTAATTAAGTGTTATTAAGCTATTCTATATTCTCTCTAATATGGTTTGTTCCATGTCTATTTACGTGATGTGGCAGGTATTTCTCAAAATCTCCTTTTATAAGATGGTTATGCCTCTTAATATAACTGCCTCGTTTTGCACAACTCGTCTATTTACAAAAACAGAAGAATAAAGTTTAAACCCTTTCAAGAAATTCTGTGCTCATCTGCTTTAGGTGTTCAATGCTACTTTCTTTTTAAGGTGATCCGTCCAATGAAGGGACAAGAGAAGAAATGCCATATGAAGAGGTAAAGAAAAGACAATGTACCTCATCTCTTCATCCTTTTAATTATATATTAAGCAACATATAATATTATATATCTTTATAAAAGAGTAAGGTAATTAAATTGCAAATGCACAAGCAAAATGTCCAAAAAATGGATGCACCATTTAAGCAAAAACATAACACTGTGTCTATTTCTATATAGAATAATATAACATTCTCCTTTTACCCTAAGTTCCTTTTAATGCTATGTGTTTTTTTTAAATGTTTGACTTTGTCATTAGTAGACTACAATTAAATAAATGTCATGTACTCAAGGCCCACAGTGGTATATATTAGGGCATTTTCCTTGAAAGGGTTGGTGGTCCAAAGTCCAAATATTATGAAATGTCAAACTTATTCTAGATACATGTGCAGTTTTAAAAAATATGCTCACAAAATTTAAAAACAATTCCCCCCCACCCAAGTAAATGCATAACCCTCAACCGTTAAACTCATCTTACAAGTATACTGTTGCTGGGCATCCATTTGGCGAAAATCATTGAGGATAATGTATTTTTCTAAAATATTTCTTTTTGTGTATAAAGAACCAGTCAGTGATCTTTACTGTCTACAAGGTATGGGGTTGTGTAATGTCTGATCTGGCTGGTATTACAAATTATTGTAGTGGTTATGATTAGAGATGTCCCGAACAGTTCAGCGGTAACTGTTCGCCGGCGAACTTAGCTTGTTCGCTGTCGCCGCGGTGGGCGAACATATGCGATGTTCGGTCCGCCCCCTATTCGTCATCATTGAGTAAACTTTGACCCTGTACCTCACAGTCAGCCGACACATTTCAGCCAATTAGCAGCAGACCCTCCCTCCCAGACCCTCCCACCTCCATGACGAATAGGGAGCGGACCGAACATCGCATATGTTCGCCCGCCGCGGCGACCGCGAACAAGCTATGTTCGCAGGCGAACTGTTTGTGACATCTCTAGTTATGATACTCAGAATCTACGGGCTCCATCACCCATTAAAAAAAAAAAAAAAAGAAAACAATTGTGAGATGGTTTTCTCTCTGTGCTACCTGGCCCATGTGTTTACAGCTTCTCATTGCAATCCACGTTGGAAGGATTTTCACATAAAAAGGCAGAAGGTGTTATTTCTACATTATCAGTGTAGTTACGGAATGCGTGGGCCATAGGTGCCAGGAAGAAATCTTTTTTTTTTTTTTTCAAACCATTTAAAAGTATTTTGATAAAAAAAAAAAAGAAGAATTCTCAATTAATCAAATCCCCTTAAGCAGCACAATGAGCTTTAAACATGCCACAAAGGTGCTGGTTATTGACAGCTTATAATTGATTTAAAGATTAAGTGGAGGCAGATGTTGTTATACGCACATGGCACATTCAAAATACCAATGGTTTTCCTGTGTTAGACTTAAAACTCACTAGAGATATCTTAAATATAGTCATTCTGAAAAAAAGAAAACTACTTGAAAAGAGAGCGCAATATGAAAATAAATAAAGGACCTGTATAAAAAGTCAAAATATAGCTTAAATAATACAATGCATATGGTACCTTCTGGTACTCAGACAATGATCGCTGCTAAAACGAAAAGAATTCTCCCAGATTCTAAAAAACAAATTGGCATATGAGTTTCAGCGCTAAGTAGATATTCCCCTTCAAAAATAAAAAGGGTGCATAAATATGTGAAAAAATATATAAAAAATCATATAGATCAGAAAAAGGAAAAAAGAAAAAAAAAATGTGTCCAAAAGTTCTGTCTATAACAAAGTCCTGAACAAGAGTCCAAATTTCGTGATGGTTTGCAGGGACTCGGTAATGAGTGGAGATACCTTAGAAAAACGGAAACAGGGAAAGATACATAGCGTGATACTGTATCAAAAAAATATATATATATTATTTATTGTCCAAAATACAGGAACAAAATAGAAAGGATCCCCCCCAACATAAAACTCTTACATAGAATAAAATATAGTACTCATCGTGATATGTAATGCAGAAAAAAGATCTGTCCCAGCGGCTCGTGTATTTCCCTGTGACAGCTTCTCTCCGGTGCACTCGGGTAGGCTGTCGGTAATGAGTTCAGAGGGAAAACGCTAGCTTGAAAATCCGGCTTCTGGTAGGCGCTGGTACAGTCTGCTGCAGATGGTTGTTGCCAATGAATAAAAAAGCACCCTATCAACGCGTTTCGCCCTTCTCTTGAAAAAGCCCTCTGTAGAAGGGCGAAACGCGTTGATAGGGTGCTTTTTTATTCATTGGCAACAACCATCTGCAGCAGACTGTACCAGCGCCTACCAGAAGCCGGATTTTCCAGCCAGCATTTTCCCTCTGAACACATTACCGACAGCCTACCCGAGTGCACCGGAGAGAAGCTGTCACAGGGAAATACACGAGCCGCTGGGACAGATCTTTTTTCTGCATTACATATCACGATGAGTACTATATTTTATTCTATGTAAGAGTTTTATGTTGGGGGGGGATCCTTTCTATTTTGTTCCTGTATTTTGGACAATAAATAATATATATATATTTTTTTGATACAGTATCACGCTATGTATCTTTCCCTGTTTCCGTTTTTCTAAGGTATCTCCACTCATTACCGAGTCCCTGCAAACCATCACGAAATTTGGACTCTTGTTCAGGACTTTGTTATAGACAGAACTTTTGGACACATTTTTTATTTTTTTATTTTTTCCTTTTTCTGATCTATATGATTTTTTATATATTTTTTTTACATATTTATGCACCCTTTTTATTTTTGAAGGGGAATATCTACTTAGCGCTGAAAAAAAGAATAATGAGCACCAAAATATCTTATTATCAATGTATTTACATACCTCGTAATTGAACAAGCCATGGGGAACAGCCCACACATGTCTGTTAGATCAAGCCATGGTAAAATGTGAAATCTACAGATAAAGACAAGTAGAAAGTCTGATGAGAGCTAGAATTTATTTTCGGAAATGGCTGGGATCTTTAAAAGCTCACACTCCGCATCAGACTCTTTCTCATTGATGGATATTTTACCGACCATCCATTATTCTAACTGCCATACACAAACACACACAGTCTTTCATATATGTTTTCATATAGACATGTCCCATTTAGGCACATCTGATTGGTGCTCAGGGGACACTGCAAACTACAAATATTTTATTATAACTGTAAACTTGTTGTTTTGTTTTATTTAGATTAAGGGAGGCATTGTCTATGCAGACTTGAAAATGACCGAGTTGGAACCTGGACAATCACGTTCTCAACCAAATCAGAAAACAGAAATTATATATTCGTATGTGAAATGATTTATTGTATTGTCCATTTCCCCCTTCTCTTATGGAGTCCTTTTTTGTTTAAATATTAATGGAATAGTATCTTGATATTCATTCCAAACATGAAATAAAAAGCTATTTACACAAAAAACAATCTATTTAAATATCTCTATTATTAAGTATCAAAACTATATATTGAACACATAATTGTTGCAGATATTTCTCACATATGTAGGATCAGCTGCCAGCATCCACAATGATTTTGAAAAAACACCAAAACATATGCAATGGTAAGGATCTGAGAAGGAAAAACAGTGAATAAATCATGTATTTAAAAAAATAAGGTATTCAATCTTTTTTAAAGCTCTTTTTGGGGCCTAGACGGGACATATTTGTGTATTAGTGAGCATAAGTAGGTCGGATACAGCATTGTGTAGAGATTTGTAGGCAAGTATCAGGATTTTAAATTGAGTCCTATATCTTACGGGAAGCTAGGGACTAACAGAGGGGGAGGTGTAGGAGGTGCGGACAGACAGAAAGATTAACCTCACAACTGCATTCATTATAGACTGTAGCGGGGCGAGTTGGGAACACGTAAGACCACTTAGAAGTGGATTACAGTTGTCAATGAGAAAGAGGACAGCAGCATGGAAAAGTACCCTAGCTGCATCAGCGTTCTTTAGGGGTGGATGCACACTATGTTTTTAAGATGGAAGTGGCAGGATTTGGCGATTGATTGAACATGAAGGGTGAAGGAAAGGTCAGAGTCAAAGAGAACACCTAGGCAGCGAGCCTGTGACGTAGAGCTGATGGTAACACCATTGATTTGGAGGGAAACAGACAAGGGAGTAGCAACATTTGAGGGAGGGAAGACCAGAAGTTCTATTTTGGACAGGTTGAGTTTAACCCCTTAAGGACACATGACATGTGTGACATGTCACGATTTCCTTTTATTCCAGAAGTTTGGTCCTTAAGGGGTTAAAGGGACACTCCAGGCACCCAGACCACTTCTGCTCATTGGAGTGGTCTGGGTGCCAACTCCCACTACTCCTAACCCTGCAAGTGTAATTATTGCAGTTGTTTAAAAACTGCAATAATTACCTTGCAGGGTTAATTCCACCTCTAGTGGCTGTCTACTAGATAGCCACTAGAGGTCACTTCCTGGTTTGTAGCAAGGATTTTCCTTGCTAGAGCGTCGCTGGACATCCTCACGCTGTGTGAGGACCTAAAGCGTCGCTCAAATCCCCATAGGAAAGCATTGAAATTTTTTTCAATGCTTTCCTATGGGGAGCGCTAATGCGCATGCGCGGCATGCGCATTAGGTCTTCTCGGCCGGTGGGCGGGATCAGTCTTGCCCACCGGCCGACGTAATCACAGGGAGGAGCGGCGCGGAGGAGGAGACAGCGACGAGGGACATCGCCGCTGCCTCAGGTAAGTGACTGAAGGGGTTTTCACCCCTTCAGTAACCAGGGATTGGTGGGTGGGAGGGAGAGGGACCCTCCAGTGCCAGGAAAACGAATTGTTTTCCTGGCACTGGAGTTTTCCTTTAAGGAAGTGAGCTCCCATCCAGTTGGAAATATCAGAGAGGCAGTCAGAAACACGAGTCAAGAGGGGTGATGAGACATCAGAGGAAGACAGATACACTTGTGTGCCATCTGCAAAGAAATGATACTGGAAGCTGGAGGATCTGATGAGTTTACCAAGGTAGGCAGTATAGATTGGTACATATAGGTGGTAAGGCAGATTTAATTGGAAAACCATACAACAGTTTGGCTCCCAGAGTAGTCTATCAAGCTTCTGTGGGAGCCGAAACCCAGTCCAATTTCATCATGATTATTGTTATGGGACTGGTTTACCCTTGTCTGAGGGCACTACGGATGGAAAATGTTTAGTGAGTGCCACTCCACTTTATGCATATTGAACTGCATTGTAAGTATCTAACATTTTTTTAATGGTTTGACTTCTTACTTGGGGTCTGCCATGTGCCACTCCCTGACTCCCCTGTTAAAGCTGCGGAGCCAAAGATTTCTAGGCAGGAACTTCTGTTAGCTCTCCTGAGCTAATCCCTGCAGTGCAAGAGCTGAAGTAGTTACTGTGAGAGTTCCTTTGAAATGTGTAGATAATATACTTTGAGTTACATGTTCAGCCTTTCACACATTCTGCTGGCAAACATCCCAATTTCAAGTGATTGACAAATTTGCCACAAATAGTGTATTATCCTTCTTGACTTCAAAATGGACTTCTCTTTGGATCAACAAAGTTGTTACCCCAGCTAATATTATATCCCTGAATACCCTGGGATTGTTCTTCTGTTTTTTTTTTTTTTAAAGAACATCCAAAGTTTGTTTAGAGATATGTACAAAATCAGAGAAAACTATCTTGTTAAGCAGATATTTGTACCTCTAAGTGTAAAGAACCTTTGCTTTAGGTGAAATCTCTTTTTTTTCAAGTCTAAATGTCTGGCGTCTTAACTACATAAAATCTTATTTGCCCCTTGGCTGCCAGTACTCTATTTGATTCAGATCCCTCTACAGCAAACTAATATCTTTCACACTGTTTATTGCCTTCCCCATTATATAGTTGACCAATAGGTTTATAATTTCCAGGCAAAGATTTTGATGACTCTTCCGAGATATATTTCCATTTCTGAGTGACCTTTTGTGACCTTTCCACATTGTTTGAAATGTAGAAAATGTTGCAATTTTTAGACATTTTCTTTTATATCTGCATTCCCTTTTGAATCAAGTATCAGAATATCAGAACGTCTTTTCTAGATCTGTCTTCTAGAAATGGTCTTCTGGAAAGTGTCTTCAACAGGTTTATAGAGAAAACTAAGTAAATAGTCTTCAACTTTGTTATACTGCAATGCAGACACTGCACTGCATTTGTACGCCAAGCAACATAACCACTACAGTGTGCTGTAGTTGTTGTGGTGCCAGAATTGCCTTTAGTGCACCCGCAGGGTAAGTGTTCAAAGCTTTTGAACTAAGGTTCGCCAGATGATGGGCACAATCTCCTCTGAGCTAAGCCCTGCAATGCAGGGTCAGTCCATTGGCTGAGAGTTTCAGCTGAGAGCTCCCAGCCCCCTGCACCTTAACAGGCCTGTTCACAAACAATTTGACAATTTACCATGGGAAAGTGCCAGTGCACACCTGGCACCATTACCACTAAAGCATTAGATAGATTGTAAGCTCACTTGAGCAGGGCTTTCTTCACCTCTTGTGTCTGTTATCTGTATGTATATGTATGTTGGTAAATTACTTACTGTCAAATATCCCCATTTCATATATGGAATATGTCAGCACTATGTAAATGATAATAATAACCATAATATTTGCTGCACTTGGAGTTTTATATTAAACCCAATAAGCAGCTTTGGTTAAAAAAAAAAAAGTTTTTCTCCGTGGATATGGAGACTCGAGTTTAAAATATATATTCTGGCTAAAATGTGCAGAACATTTTGCCCATGCTGTGTAGGATATATGGACCTTACTAGAATTATGACTGCCATTTATGTCAGTGCAATTCCTAATAAATGTAATAAAACGTTGTCAATACACCCATCTTGTCCACTTGTACATAAGTATTCATTCTTATCAATTCACTTCACTGCCAAAAAACAATACTGTGTCTTTGAGTCAGACTGTAAATTATGCCTCCTCATTTATTTGCAAGTATTCTTCCCCCTTGACCATTTTCATATATTGTAGTGTAACTTGATAGATTTTACTGGGATTTTTACATTCATTTTGTATTATGTTACATATCTAATATGTTGAACTTGCAAAATATATTTTATTAAAGAACAAGTACGTGCATTCAGAAGTAAACATGTACATTTTATAACAGGTGTTCTTGCCTTGTGTTTTTCTAAATGAAAATCCATCAAGAGGTAAGTCATTTTTGGAAGCGACAACATTTTATTTTTCTAAACCACAAATCAGAAGTTGAAGAGAAATAATTTGACTGCGCTACTGGGGTCATGGCTGTCATTAAAGGAACACAGGAAAGACTACTCAATCATTTTCTTTAAAATGTATAGTGTCCTACTGGGCATTCTACTTTTGGTCCTCCTTTGACCCGAAAATTGCCCTAAAATAAAGTTATAACTTACCTGGAATCCAGCATGGCTAAGCCTCCAGCACTGCTTTCCACGCCTCTTTTGGGTATTAGGGCAGCCGCATGACGTCCAATCACAGACTTCTCATAGGGGATGGGATTAAAAAATTAAAACCCTAATTTGGCAATGGAGGGAGGTGGTAGGGATTACATACATGGTGGGAGAGAGGGAGAGCTAGTTTTCCCTAGTTTTCTGGTATTCTTAAAACACCCTGTTATTGTTCTGTGTTTGCCAGATCAATTCGGGACTTGGCATTCTTCCAGAACTTCTCTTAGTTAACTTTTCCAGCTCCTTACACTTAACTTCTTCAACGTTAAACATTTAAAACCATCTTCATACACTTACTGGATCACATCTCCAGAGCAAGAAAGTCCTACTACAGCAGACTGGTAAATATAATTGGTTTATTTACATTTTTCCTAAAAACAAATATACCTGAATAATCGCGGAATCAGATTCCAATATTATGGAATCATATCTAACCAAAAGGGAATAAGATAATAAAGGATTTCAGACTGCAGACTTACCCCATAAATCGCGTAGACGTTCTGGTCCATTTATTTTGAGCTCCCCCCGCCATGGATACGTACTCTTATATATCTATCTATGCCTGATATGCAATTTTTACACAGGTTGATTTCATAGTCTGAGATCTGTAGGATCCCATATTATAACTGGGATTTTATGCATGTTTTTTATCTGTCTTTTTTGCACTATTTAGTAGATTGATACAATTTTTTTTATGAGGGATTTCTACCAAAAGCAGTCTTAGCTTAACCCCTTAATGCCGTTACGGCGTTCTATGCCGTCCCGGCTTTAAAGGGCTTAAAAAGCCATTGCGGCGGCATAGAACGCCGTAACGGCTTTAGCCCCCAGGAGGTCCGGCGTACTCACCTCCGCCGCGATCCTCTTCTGGAGGGCTGCCTCACAGCCCAGGAAGCCCTCCCCCGGCAAATGAGGCCCCAGGGGCCATGTGATTGCTCTCAAAGAGCGATCACATGGCCCACTATAGCTGGCTGTGGATCTGCCAGCAGGGGGACTGTTTGAAATATCAGACAGTCCCCCTGCTGGTGGGAAGTATAAAAAAAATAAAAAAAATAAACATGTTTAGAATTAAATTAAAAGTATTTTTATATATAATATATATATATATATATATATATATATATATATATTAGATATATAATATATATACATATTATATATATGTAACATCATACAAAGTGTATTTTAATATTAATATTAGTTTATATATTAATATTAAAATACACTTAGAATGACGTTACATTTATATAATATGTATATATATTATATATATAGTAGATATATACTCATATATTATATATATATATATATATATATATATATACGTATAATTGCAATAATAAATAAATGAAATAATAAAATAAATAAATAAAATATTGAAACAAAATTTAATATAAATTATATATTCATATGTAATTTCATTCTAACTCAAAGAGCGATCACATGGCCCACTATAGCTGGCTGTGGGTCTGCCAGCAGGGGGGCTGTCTAAAATATCAGACAGTCCCCCTGCTGGTAGGTAGTGTAAAAAAAAAATTAAACATGTTTAGAATTAAATTAAAAGTATTTTATATATATAATATATGTATATATATATATATATTATATATATATAATATATATATATATATATATACATATTTTTTATATATATATATATATATATATATATATATGTAACGTCATACAAAGTGTATTTTAATATTAATATTAGTATATATATTAATATTAAAATACACTTAGAATGACGTTACATATATATAATATGTATATATATTATATATATAATAGATATATACACATATATTATATATATATATATATATATATATATATATATATATATATATATATATATATATTTATTTCCTGGCTAATCATGGCAGCATATACACATGGGTTAGCTCCTCCCCTTACAGCCGATAGGACAGGAAAACCACCAAGGTTTTAAAAGGAGGCTCCATCCCTAATGTCCTCAGTCTTTTTCCAGTCCCACAGCCCTTAGGACGTGAGCAATTTGCTCCCTTTACTTACGGACATGTATGTTTTTTTTAATCTTCATTACTTTATTTGCCTGTTTTACTGTAGTACATTATGCAGTTGTGCTTTTATGCTGTGATGCATTTAAGCTTTGATATCTTTAAACTAGTGCATTATACAGCTGTACCTTATTTTTAAGATTGTGGTACATTATGTGGTTGTGCTTTTGCTAGGAAGCATTTAAGCTGTGTTGCATTTAAGCTGTGTGGCATTTAAAACTGTTTCATTTAAATTTGCATTTAATACTTTTGCATGTAATACCGCAAGTCATATGAAACTGCAGTACATTTGGAAAACTGCAGTGCATTTGAAGACTGATATATTTTAAAACTGTGATACATTTTGAAAACTGTGTTACCTTTTATATCTTGAGGCCTTTAGACTGTGGTGCCTTTAAACTTTGACCTTTTGCACGTGGTTGCCTTTTCAACTCCCTTGCAGGCACTTTTGTTATCTATTTTGCTTCCCCTCGGTCCCAGTGATTTATTTAATCAGTTATGATTACAACTGACTTCTTCACAGAAACTTCCCTAGATGTAACTAGGATATTCTCTGGATCAAATGGCTTTGTCTATAGCAGCTAAGAAAGCATTATGGTTCTATTTCTGGGATGATGACTCATCCTCCAAGTCTGCCCTCTACACCATTCTATTTGAAGGGGTGGTGCTGTTTGGGGAAACTTTGGATAATTCCATTGAAAAGGCGAATGAGGGCTGCAAGATATTGGTACCTTAGGATGTAAGTTTCAAGGATCCCAGCTCCTCATAGTCTGACCGGAGAACCTCCAGTGACCAGTATTTCTGAGATACATGGAGCTACTGGCCCTGCAGGGAATACTCTAGAGGTGACTCATGTTGGTAAACCTGACTTTCAAGGTTCTAATGGAGCTATAACGCAGTTGTTTTGCTCTTCAGCAATGAACATATCTCCTCCAGTACTAGGAGCCTCATTTTTCTGATCACACATACCTGGGCTCATCATACTCTGAAGGCTTGAGTGGTATCCATGGTCCAGATTGATATAGACTGGAGTTTTTTCTTAACGGGCACAGGAATCTCCATACCAACAGGAGTATTAAGACCAATGAATCAAAAGGTAAAGCACTGAAGGAAGAAGCCTTCTGGACGAAGAGGTGATTATTTTATTTTTTAGGTCCCAGAACAAGAGCAGTTCCAGGGACAAGTTTCGCCTCTCTTCTGGTGCTAAGAGGAAAAGCACATGAAAGCCTACACTGGACATAAGAGGGGCCAACAAGAGGCTGAATGTCAAAGTCTTCGGGATGGAGTCAATCAGATCCATATCTCAAGCCATCTGGAAGGATAATTTCCTTATCTCTATATATCTCAATGATGCTTACTTTCAGTCCAATCTGCAGAGATCTTCGGCATTAGCTCAGAAGAGAACCTACCATTTGGCCTCAATGTGGCCCCAAGAATCTTTATATGTGCTTATAGTGTTATTGAGAGTCCAGAACTCCACCTGGTTCCATTATCTGGAGGATCTACTTCTGATAGCCTTAGACCCTCAGAAGGCAGGCACACAGAGGTATATAGTTATTTCATAACTCCTAAAGTTTGGCTGCTTGATGAATATCAAGAAAAGCAGTTTCAGACCAGCTCAGTGGTTGACATTCCCAAGTGGAAAATTCTATGCTCTGCTTTTCCCTATCTCGGGAACAGTTCCACAGATTGTAAAGGTTTTCTCTCCCAGTTTCTTCATTTCTGCTTGGTAACAGCAAGAAAATAGATGCAACTACTAGGAATCCTGGCTTCCACCAGCAGACTTGTCAGATGGGCCCAATGGCATATCTGGATTCCTTACAGATCCTTCCTATCTTGATCTAACAAGAGAAAGATTATTGGAGTCAGCCACTTACTATGTCCCCATCAGTGTAGTTACACCTTACCCTGGCAGCTGAAAGAGGGATTAGATCTCTGAGTTTCCAGGGAACAGAACCTCATTGGTCGATTATTAGCTCGAATTCCAGTTTTTATAAGATTGGTTGCACAGTGTTTGGACCATGTTGCACAATATTTCCATTCATTTGTATGGAACTAAGAGTCATTTTCAAGGTTCTTATTCACTTCAGAGGCTTGCTGAAGAATGAGTGGGTCCAAATTTGCTCAAATATCAATGCAACTGTATCCTATATTTACCAAGATGGGTCTCACAGATACGTATTGATGGAATTCCATAATGATCAGGGCACAGAAGAACAACCAGTGGCTCAGAATACAATGGCTGTTTGCTGGAGCTGAATAACTGTGAATAACTGTGGACATGGTGGATTGGCAACCATGTCCTGACGTATCCTCAGGGTTGACACAGATTGTCTGATTCCCTACATAGATCTGATGGCCATTTCTTTGACCTACCAGGTCCAGAAGTATTTTTTACATGCTAGGACCAGAATGCTCAGGTTCAGGATACACTGACTCAAATTTAGAATTTTAGTCTGATGTACATATTTTCCCGTTTTCGACTTTCCTAAAAAGGCAATGCAAAAGGTGACAGTGGAAGACCGTGTCAACTCTAATTCCTATGATGAATAAGATGATTCTGGAACCTCCAAGGGAAATTCCTGTACGTCCAGACCTATTACAAGGCCCCATGACACACCAGGATCCTCAAGTTCTGGTGTTGATGCGGGAGTCCATATTAGTATAGGCATCCCTGAGATGGTCATTGAGATCCTCTTACAATCCTATACAGGCTTTACTAAGCTTGACATGCTTTTGTCTGTTGTAATTACTCCTCGTTCAGGCCTTGAAAGGTTCTGTGTTATAACACTCTAGAGGAGCACTTAGCTGCACTTTGCTTAATATAGGCATTGATTGAAATCATGCCTCCACTGAGTGTGGTGAAGCCAATATGTGACGTACCACTGGTCTCACGCGCCATGATTGAACCATTATTCGAACCTCTAGAAAGAGCTTCCATGATGGTAGCACAGAAAGTGCTGGTGGCTGGTACCCCAGCAAGGAAAATGGGTGAACTCCAGGCTTGATCCTGTGAACCCCCTTTCACTACTTTTCAACAGGTATGGTCATCTTGCATTTGGCACCTGAAGATCCTGCCTATGGTGAATGCTTATCTATATAATTCTCTACCTGTACTGAAGGGTACCGATTGAGCGTTGATATCCCTGGTGCTTTGCTTCATGTAAGCAACAATTGAACTCAAACCTCCGCTGAGGGTGTTGAAACCAATATGTGACATACCACTGGTCTCACAGACTCTGACTGAACTTCTAGCAGGAGCTTTCATGATGTTAGCCTAGACGTTGCTGTTGCTGGTGACTGGTACTTCAGCAAGGTGAATGTGTGCATGAAATCATGCCTCCACTGAGTGTGGTGAAGCCAATATGTGACGTACCACTGCTCTCACGGGCCCTGACTGAACAATTATTTGAACCTCTAGAAGGTGCTTCCATGGTGGTAGCACAGAAAGTGCTGGTGGCTAGTACCCCAGCAAGGAAAATGGGTGAACTCCAGGCTTGATCCTGTTTACCCCCATTCACTGAATTTCAACAGGATATGGTTGTCTTGCATGTAGCACCAGAGATCCTGCCTAAAGTGAGAGCCTTTCAATGCCATTCTCTACCCGTACCAAAGGATTTGGGGCATTCTCCACTAGTACTGTTACAGCATCTCGTGGGCTTCCATGGCAATGGTCTCTGCTGAAACTTCGTAAAGTTGGCATTTTGATCTCTTTGAACTAGTTTGTCCTGCATTACATATTGGACATTTAAGCAATTAATGAGGCACAATTTGGACGTCACATCCGTTCTCTACCTGTGCTGGAGGGTATCAGGGCACTCTCCTCTCATGCTGTTGCAGCATCATGGGTTGCCATGGCAATGGTTTCTGCTGACACTTTTTGTAAGCTAGCATTTGAACCTCTTTAGACACGTTTGTCTGGCATTTCATACTGTTCGTTAAAACAGTCTATGATGCACAATTTGGTACTCAAGTACTTAACTCAGTTCATTCATCTATCTATGTTGAATTATTCTGATTATTTGATTGGCTATTCTGTCCCTCCCTTTGTAAGCTTGGGTATTCCCCATGTGTATATGCTGCCATGATTAGCCAGGAAAGTGGAAAATGTATTCATACTTACCGTAATTTTCTTTTACTGGCTATTATTCATGGCAGCATATACTTCCCACCCATTAATGTCTCTATTTATGTACTGTAGAGCTTGTAAACTGACTGAGGACCTTAGGGATGGAGCCTCCTTTTAAAACCTTGGTGGTTTTCCTGTCCTATCGAGCTAACCCATGTGTATATGCTGCTATTAATAATAGCCAGGAAAAGAAAATTATGGTAAGTATGAATACATTTTCCACTATATATATATATATATATATATATGGAACATGGGGGGGTGGTTGCACTCACCTGAACATGCTTAAATGGGGTGCTGCTGGGGGCCATATTATACAATAAACAATACACAAGATCCAGCGCACTCTCCTATCTACTAAACAGCAACTTCAATGTTGACAGATTGTATTAGTTTTTAAAAGGTTTTTTTAAAAAACACCTTATCTAGGCAAAAAATAATGGGGATTTAGTTACATTATATGATCATACATTGCATAAGCCTGCTTATTGGTTATGTTGCCTTTGAGAGCGTATGGTAGCCCAGGAATGAGAATTACACCCATGATAGCATACCATTTGCAAAAGTAGACAACCCGAGGTATTACAAGTGGGGTATGTCCAGTCTTTCTTATTAGCCACTTAGTCACAAACACTGGCCAAATATTAGTTTTTTACTTTTTTCACACAAAAACAAATATGAACGCTAATTTTGGCCAGTGTTTGTGACTAAGTGGCTACTAAAAAATACTAAACATATCCCACTTTCAATACCTTGGCTTGTCTACTTTTTCAAATGGTATGCCATTATGAGGGTAATTCTCATTCCTGGGCTACCACACCGTCTCAAAGGTAACATTACTAATCTGGCAAATTTCAATTTGAAAATGGAACATTCTATATTTAACCCTGTAACTTTCCAAAACACCATAAAACCTGTGAATGGGGGGCACTGTTGTACTCGTGAGACATCGCTGATTACAAATATGTGCATTTTTTGCAGTAAAACCTAACAGTATTATGACATTTACAGCTAAAACGTGAGGTGGAAAATATAAGAATAAAAAGGTATAAACAATATACCAGCGAGTGAAACGCTATAATGAATATTAATATAAATAATGAGGGGGTATACTCACCCCTCCAACATAGTGATACAATGTGTCCAAATGTACATATAAAGTAAAACGAGCAGATGGTTTACAAAAATAAAAAATGAATAATAGTAGCAATTGGTTGAAACCACTCACGTGGGTTGGAGCCTATAAGCTATTGGCTCCGTAAGTGACTCCTTTTTGCTCTTGAGGCAGCAACACACCCCTTTATCCCAAACGATGTTCTCCCGAAGATATGGAACAAGCAGAGAGAGAGAACCTCATAGGTGGTATTGTACAGATAGTGTATACAAAATAGTGAGATAGTAATGGTTATGCTCACCTTAGACAGAGCCTTGAATTCCTGGCTCTGAGGTTTGTTGGCAATATGCTAATTTATTGGGATAGCATTCCCCACATAGTGTTCCTGGAGGCTAGAAAGGACTATATGGACTGATATAAAAAATAACGATTTATTGTAGAGATAAAAAATAATAAAAACAATATTAATACTTCTCAAAAGCATATAAGCTAAATGGTAGAAAGTCCAAGTATAAAAGTCCAAACTCCAGCTAAACGTGTTTCACTCTTGTATGAGCTTCCTCAGTAGCTGTGAAGTAGCCTCAGGAATCTTCCACTTTATAAGTGTTCAATCAATTAAAAAACTTGATTAGAACAAATTCTATTGGTGGTTGGATGGGGCTGTCATGCATAGCACCCATTATGGGCAGTGGTTGGCGGAAGTGACATCACTTCCGCCCTCCAACATCTTCCCAAATGTCATTGTTAATAAAATAAAAAATAAAAAAACATTATGGGCAGTGGTTGGCGGAAGTGACATCACTTCCGCCCTCCAACATCTTCCCAAATGTCATTGTTAATAAAAAAAAAAAAAAAAAAACACATTATGGGCAGTGGTTGGCGGAAGTGACATCACTTCCGCCCTCCAACATCTTCCCAAATGTCATTGTTAATAAAAAACAAACAAAAAAAAACCGGAATGAATATTAACAAAGTAAAATAAATAGATGGGTACAATAACAGAGAGGTATCCCTCAAATATAAAATAAAATAAAAGGGATTACCAAAATGGGGGTCGATTAAAAACTTACTAGATGAGAGAGTGCAATCAAAACAAACTCCTCCCATTGGAATTCAAGACTTCATTTTTTAAAAGGACATAAAACCAAATGGCATAAATTTGCAGATGGTGCAGATATAATATGATAGTGTTAAATATATGTTAAGGATAATTAAAGGAAATGACAGAGTTCAAAATCTATATTTAGACCTTTGGGTTGTAAAGTCCCAAGGCTAAAAATCCACCTCATTTCATTTTGAGCTAAAATTTTGTTAAAATCACCGCCTCTCCAATTTCCTAAAGTTTTGTGTATGCCCATAAATATGAGCCTCTGAGGATTGCTGTTGTGTGTAATCTTGAAATGATTGGATACACTGTGTCCTTCATATCCCTTCTTAATGTTCCTTATATGCTCTTCTATCCTAATATGCAAATGTGGTATAGTACTGGAATTCTTGGGAAATCAATTTTTAAGTAATTAAACTCTTTTTGGTTCAAGATCCCATTTGTAAGTCCTTCATTTAGGTAATTATGGAATTTGTCCTTGAGATTCTTTGTGGGGTCTGCTCCTAGTTTTATATAGGTATTGGTGTCCTCCAGTAATTTGTATGATTCCTTATTATAGTCATCTAATGTCATTAAAACTACACCTCCCCCCTTATCGGCTGGTTTTATAATTATTTAATTATCTTTCTGGAATTTCTTCAGGGCCATACACTCTTTCCTGGTGAGGTTCTGTTGATGTTTATTTGGTTCTTTAATTTTATTTATATCTCTCATCACTAATTTTTCAAATGTTACCATTTCACCTGATATTAAGTTTTTGGGATAGAACTTTGATTTTTCTTTCAAGTTAGTATGTTTATAGACATCATGTTGTGGATCTTCGGAATTATTTAAAATGGGGTTCTTGTGGAAAAATTTCTTTAGAGATAATGTCCTCTTAAATTTATTTAAATCAACATATGTCTCGAATTTATTTACCGTATATACTCGAGTATAAGCCGAGTTTTTCAGCCTATTTTTTGGGCTGAAAAACCCCAACTCGGCTTATACTCGAGTCAGAGTCTGTATTATGGCAATTTGCATTGCCATAATACAGACTGGGGGGAGAGGGGGGCTGGCAGAGCTGTAACTTACCTTTCCTGCAGCTCCTGTCAGCTCTCTCCTCCTCCGCGCCGTCCGTTCAGCACCTCGGTCAGCTCCCAGTGTAAGTCTCGCGAGAGCCGCGGCTCTCGCGAGATTTACACTGGGAGCTGACAGAAGAGCAGAACGGACGGCGCAGAGGAGGAGAGAGCTGACAGGAGCTGCAGGACAGGTAAGTTACAGCTCTGCCAGCCCCCCTCTCCCCCCCACTGAACTGCCACTGGACCACCAGGGAAGGAGAACCCCCCTCCCTGCCATATATCAAGCAGGGAGGGGGGACGAAAAATAAATAAATAAATAAAATAAGAAATAAAATAATAAAAAAAAATTAATAATAAAAAAAGGGGTATAAGGACCACTATGGGAGGGGGGGGGGTATAAGGACCACTATGGGAGGGAGGGGGTGGGTTAAGGACCACTATGGGAGGGAGGGGGGTATAAGGACCGCTATGGGAGGGAGGGCGGGTATAAGGACCACTATGGGAGGGAGGGGGGGGTAAGGACCACTATGGGAGGGGGGGGGGGTAAGGACCACTATGGGAGGGAGGGGGGGGATAAGGACCACTATGGGAGGGAGGGGGGTATAAGGACCACTATGGGAGGGAGGGGGGTATAAGGACCACTATGGGAGGGAGGGGGGTATAAGGACCACTATGGGAGGGAGGGGGGGATAAGGACCACTATGGGAGGGAGGGAGGGGGGATAAGGACCACTATTGGAGGGAGGGGGGTATAAGGACCACTATGGGAGGGAGGGGGGGTATAAGGACCACTATGGGAGGGAGGGGGGGTATAAGGACCACTATGGGAGGGGGTGGGATAAGGACCACTATGGGAGGGAGGGGGGGTATAAGGACCATTATGGGAGGAAGGGGGGGGGGTATATGGACCACTATGGGAGGGATGGGGGGATAAGGAACACTATGGGAGGGAGAAGGGGGATAAGGACCACTATGAGAGGGAGGGGGTGGGATAAGGACCACTATGGGAGGGGAGGGGGAAGTAAGGACCACTAGGGGAGGGGAGGGTAAGGACCACTAGGGGAGGGGTGAGTCAGGACCACTGGGGGGGCAGTGAAGGAACACGGGGGTGGGGAGGTAAGGACCACTGAGGGAGGAGGAGGGGAAGTCAGGACATATGGGGGGGAGGGGGCGGCAAAAAATGTTTTGCCTACGGCGGCAAATATCCTTGCACCGGCCCTGCACACACTGCATTCACACACTGCATTCATGCACACACACACTGCACTCATACACACGCTGCACTCATACACACACACATACGCACACACTGCATTCATTATACACACACTGTAAATAAATATTCAATTAATATATTTTTTTTAGGATCTAATTTTATTTAGAAATTTACCAGTAGCTGCTGCATTTCCCACCCTAGTCTTATACTCGAGTCAATAAGTTTTCCCAGTTTTTTGGGATAAAATTAGGGGCCTCGGCTTATATTCGGGTCGGCTTATACTCGAGTATATACGGTAGCTTTTTAGTTGGTGCGAATTTCAAACCCTTCTGTAACAATTTGATTTGAGGAGAATTCAAGACATATGGCGTTAGGTTCGCGCCCAGCTATGCCAATCTTTATATGGCATATTGGGAGCTCCAGTTTATCCATCATGGGGCAGGCTGGGCGATGGGCCTCGTTACCTATCGCCGTTACATAGATGACCTGTTTTTTATCTGGGAAGGCACAGAAGAATCACTAACCAACTTCCTTAATACATTGAACAATAATGATTGGGGCATAGCCCTCACTACGGATTTTAACAAAACGAGAGTGAACTTTTTAGATCTTGACATTTTTATTGAAGATAATAAAATCAAAACTAGCACTCATTTTAAAAAAGTAGATGTAAATAGTTTTATTCACACCACGAGCTGTCATTTTACACCTTGGCTTATGGGAATCCCCAAATCCCAATTTATCCGGATAAAAAGAAACTGCACTGAGGAGACTAAATTTATTGAACAGTCGCATAAATTAGAAGGTAAAATGTTGGAAAAAGGATATAAACAAGATGATCTAACCAAAGATCTTAATCAAGTAATGGCAATTAAGAGAGAAACCCTATTAACAGATAAAGGGATTAATGAGAATAAAGAAAGATTTAATGATAATGACAACATACCTATTTTCTGTAATTACAGTCATGGTAACCGTCATTTTAAAAAAAATATTAATAGACACTGGTCAATCCTAAAGGAAGACCCAGTCCTGTCCACCATTCTACCAGACAAACCCAAGGTGATCTTTAGAGGGGCACCTAACATGAAAAAATTACTAGTAAGGAACCACATTAGAAAACCATGCAGCATAAAGCCAATTGATACTAGGAAAGGTTTCTTTGGTTGTGGAATATGTTTGGCGTGCAGGAACACTGGAAGCAAAAAAAGACATGTAGGGAAATTCAAAAGTACTAAAGAAAATGAAGAGTTCAACATAAACAATCTCATCACTTGCCATTCAACCAATGTAGTGTACCTATTGGAATGTCCATGCGGCCTCAAGTATGTGGGCCGCACAAAACGTAATCTACATATTAGGATAGAAGAGCATATAAGGAACATTAAGAAGGGATATGAAGGACACAGTGTATCCAATCATTTCAAGATTACACACAACAGCAATCCTCAGGGGCTCATATTTATGGGCATACACAAAACTTTAGGAAATTGGAGAGGCGGTGATTTAAAATTTTTTTTAGCTCAAAATGAAATGAGGTGGATTTTTAGCCTTGGGACTTTACAACCCAAAGGTCTAAATATAGATTTTGAACTCTGTCATTTCCTTTAATTATCCTTAACATATATTTAACACTATCATATTATATCTGCACCATCTGCAAATTTATGCCATTTGGTTTTATGTCCTTTTAAAAAATGAAGTCTTGAATTCCAATGGGAGGAGTTTGTTTTGATTGCACTCTCTCATCCAGTAAGTTTTTAATCGACCCCCATTTTGGTAATCCCTTTTATTTTATTTTATATTTGAGGGATACCTCTCTGTTATTGTACCCATCTATTTATTTTACTTTGTTAATATTCATTCCGTTTTTTTTTTTGTTTTTTTTTATTAACAATGACATTTGGGAAGATGTTGGAGGGCGGAAGTGATGTCACTTCCGCCAACCACTGCCCATAATGTTTTTTTTTTTTTTTATATTAACAATGACATTTGGGAAGATGTTGGAGGACGGAAGTGATGTCACTTCCAGCAACCACTGCCCATAATGGGTGCTATGCATGACAGCCCCATCCAACCACCAATAGAATTTGTTCTAATCAAGTTTTTTAATTGATTGACAAGCAATTCAGCCAATGCAAGCTTTTTTACCACAGGTGATCAATATAAGAAATTTGAAAAAGTAAGCCCCATCCAACCACCAATAGAATTCGTTCTAATCAAGTTTTTTAATTGATTGACAGGCAATTCAGCCAATGTAAGCTTTTTTACTACAGGTGATCAGTATAAGAAATTTGAAAGAGACTCTGACCTTATGATTGGATAATCACACTTCCTGTGACCCCAAAGGGAGGATCCGAATTAACTTTAGAACACTTATAAAGTGGAAGATTCCTGAGGCTACTTCACAGCTACTGAGGAAGCTCATACAAGAGTGAAACGCGTTTAGCTGGAGTTTGGACTTTTATACTTGGACTTTCTACCATTTAGCTTATATGCTTTTGAGAAGTCTTAATATTGTTTTTATTATTTTTTATCTCTACAATAAATCGTTATTTTTTATATCAGTCCATATAGTCCTTTCTAGCCTCCAGGAACACTATGTGGGGAATGCTATCCCAATAAATTAGCATATTGCCAACAAACCTCAGAGCCAGGAATTCAAGGCTCTGTCTAAGGTGAGCATAACCATTACTATCTCACTATTTTGTATACACTATCTGTACAATACCACCTATGAGGTTCTCTCTCTCTGCTTGTTCCATATCTTCGGGAGCACATCGTTTGGGATAAAGGGGTGTGTTGCTGCCTCAAGAGCAAAAAGGAGTCACTTACGGAGCCAATAGCTTATAGGCTCCAACCCACGTGAGTGGTTTCAACCAATTGCTACTATTATTCATTTTTTATTTTTGTAAACCATCTGCACTATATTCTCTTTTTGTTGTTTTACTTTGTATGTACATTTGGACACATTGTATCACTATGTTGGAGGGGTGAGTATACCCCCTCATTATTTATATTAATATTCATTATAGCGCTCCACTCGCTGGTATATTGTTTATACCTTTTTATTCTTATATTTTGCACTTTATTGTGGATTAAGGTATTCCACTTTTTGTGTTGAGCTGCTTTTATTCAGGCACTTTAGTATATCACTCACTATCTCAGTAAGGGATAGTTATTGTTTTCTCTGTGTGTCAAAACGTGAGGTGGAACTACACATTTTTTTAAAAAAAATTAAAATTTATCACAGTTTTTTTCTTTTTATTCATAATAAATTATGTTTCATATATAAATATTTGATATTAAATGAAAGCCCTGTTTCTCCTGAACAAAATGATATATAATAAGTGTGGGTGCATTTAATATGAAAGAGGTGAATTACGGTTGAACAGACATATAGCGCAAATTCCAGTTTTTGTTTATGTTTTGTTTTGATCAGAACGTGTACTATTGACTCCGTCCTGAAGGGGTTAATATAGTGTGGAGCTTGTATCTGTGTTTACTTTTCATGTTTAGATACAATCTCTACCCTTTTGTTACTTCTCTACATTAGTTACATTGTGACTGTAGTTGTTATTCACGGCATTACAGTCACATAGGCTTTATGTAGCTCTGTATTTAATTCATACAGTAATATATCGTCTTTTAGGAGTTTAATTGTATCTAGTCCATGTTTTTATACATTAAAGTTTTATTTACTACTCTGTTTGTATATATATTATGTGTTTATAATAGGAGCGCTCTCCACTTGTTCATATGATTTATCCATTTCAAGTCGCTCACTTTATGGTGTTGGGCAGCCCATATTAACTATACCATTATCAACCATCCACTTGGATTTATATCTTACCCCATCAATATCCTCACAGGATATGCACAAAATAAGGCATGATTATAAATCTGTGGGTTATTTTTAAAGGGACACTATAATCACTAAAACAACTTTGTCTTAATGTAGCAGTATTAGTATATAGATCATGTCCCTGCAGTCTCACTGCTCAATTCTCAGCCATTTAAGAGTTAACTTAATGTGTTTATTCAGCCATAATCATACCTCCCAGCATGTGACTTACACAGCCTTCCAAAACACTTCCTGTAAAGAGTTATCTAATTTTTACACTTCCTGTTCAATTTAGAATTTCTTATCTCCTGCCCTGTTAATAGCTTGCTAGACCCTGCAGTAGTCTCCTGTTTGTGTCTACAGTTTAATTTTCAGAGAAGAGTTTTTTTAGAGTAAGCTATATCTGAATATATATGAAACAATTTTGCTTTCATGCTGGCCGTGTCAGTCACTGCCAAGGGAGGTGTGGTTAAGATTGCATGAACAGAAACAAAAGTGATTTAACTTTAAATGACAGAGAATTGAGCATTGAGACTGCAGGGACATGAACTATACACTAAAACGTCTTCATCAAGCTAAAGTTCTTTAGGTGACTTTAAAGTTTCTTTTAGATATGACACTGGAAGACAATAGCCTCCTGAATGCTTATGGCCCCTTAGCATAGCAAAAGAACCCACTATTTATGAGGGGATACAGGCTTTTGGTAGATTAGTAACTTAGTTTACATTGAAGCTAGACATATAGGCAGCTCATTTGTACTATTTCACACCTTGTAGAGGCACTCTGGTGTCACAGCTTCAAAAGTGGACTTCATGTTGCAAACCTTCTGACACCTATCACATTCCTATACAATCTAATTAACCCCTCTCAAGCTGAAATTGTCCATACCATCTCTACCAGGTAGCTCATTCATGTATGCACTACACAAATCACATTAAAAAGCAATATTCGGTAGTGCAACAATGAATTATGCACCCTTGCCGTGACAGTATTTTGTTCTTTTCAATATGCCCTCTATGTTCCTCTTTCTTTCAAACACATCTACCACAAGAACTATTTTAGCTACCTACATCATTCTTCAGCTTATCTTGTTAAGAGAAAAAAAAATATGTATATAACACTTTTTTTTTGTTTACAACTAGTATTGTCAGTCTCACGCAGAGACACATGAGTTATCAACTTATTAGGCAAATTATTATGGGGCTGATCCACATTTTACTGTTCTTTTTTCATGGTAAGCACATTGCATTATACTACTTCTTCCTTGTTAAGGTGACATCAAAATGTACAAAGCTATATTACTTTAATAATTTACACCAATGAGATACTGCCAATAGCATCCTTCTTTTCTTCCTTCATTTTTATTATTTAAATGTTTCAAAGACTTTGAGAGCTGAATGGTGCTGTTCCCAATATTTCCACCTAAGTATTATTCCTGATTAACTGCATAATGCTAAGCACCTTCTTTCTACACTCTTATCAAAGCTTTGTATCAATGTTCATTTGCAATATGCATATGGATTTCTAAGCATCGGTTTACCAAGTTCTTTCGCTGTCCCTTTGCTCCAAGAGATCTCCCCCGTGCCTTTCTCCGTATTGTACCAATTTAATGCCCTATGTGGATACCATACTTAGTACAATCATGTTAATTATATTTTAAAATGTATTATCTTTGCAAAGACAATATATTTTGTTAGGATTTCAAACTCAAATTCCATCTGAAGAGCTTATAATAATGACTCGGTTAAAGGGAGTTTATGTATATAAGCCACAATTGCAAAATATTTTATGGTAAAACAGTCTTTTCCAGTAAATACCCCAGACATACCCTGGCATTACCTGTGGAGTCACTTTCTGGATCATGTGCTTCTGTCGAACCCCAGTATTTGTGATGGTACTCCTTAAAATCTCATAAGGTACCCCCATTATAAGAACTTCAGCTCACATCATGGCTCATTATTTGATGTAGAACATCCCAACACTTATATGGATCCACTATATTTAAGACAGCACATATCATACAGGCAAGAATAAGCTTGCCATAGCCACCAACTGTGTAAGAAGCATTTTATTAAAATCCGGACACGTTCAATAAACTTTATTCAGAATAACAAACAGTGACATTGGACACTGTCAGGTATTACACAGTAATGTTCTACTGTTACAATATCAGAATGGGTGGTAGCTGGTAACCGAGAGTTGGCACCCAAAGAGAGCTTCTTTATTGGTTTTTGTTACCCTTAATGTATTCCTCAGTTTTCGGCTTACACTGATTTTTGTTTATTGTTTTTTTTTTTTTTTTATTACTTTGTTAGAGAATACCAAACTCCTGGCAACTGGCTCGTGTAAGCTTACAGCTTGCTATATTTTTTTATTATTGGAATAAAAACAGTGTTTAATGACATATTTCTAAACTGTCTTTTGAGACACATTGGCTCCTGGAAAATCCAAAAGTTTTCTTGCAGAGATCAGTGTTGATTAGTAACGTGATAGGACAGATACACACAGGCAACTTTGTTTTTATGGTTTTTGCAAGCGTCACTTTATTTTATTGATTGTTCAGTTACATTGAGTCTGTTTTTCAATTTTTTTCTTTTTACAGAATAGAAGAGCTGAATTGCGCTTCTAGTTGGACCCCCAGATACATATATATGATGTTTGTTTATGGTTTAATTACTTTTGTTGTGCTCATTGACTTTGTTTTGTTATTTCTTCTTGAAATAAGATAAAACATCGATTTGATTGACATTTCAAACATATATTTTGTATAGGCATTTACAGAAAATCATTTATATCTCTCTTATATATCACACGTATTGTGCTTTTTACTGGTGAGTGTTTTTTGTTTAGTTTTTTGTAATTATTAAAGGATTTAAAATATCTGTAGCTGTCTATATTATCTGTTTGTTTTCTTTTTACAGGATAATATTCAAACACAATGTTTACATTTAAGATTTTAGGCAATAATTTGCTGCTTGGGGCCAATTAAAACAACATACAAAATCCTGCGCACTCATTCACCAAACACCAACTTCAAAGCTCACAAAATGTAATAGTTTTATATAAAAACACGTAACGTAGGCAAGAATAATGACGATTTAGTTACAATATATGATCATGCATTGCATAAACCTTCCACGGTGCCAATGTACCCCATTCTTGGCAGGTCTTATCTTAGCAAACCAATGCCTGCTCTTATGAGATTAATCCTTCCAGTTGGGACTCCCTGTAGTGCTAGGTTAAACAGGGCCCTGGAATGACAGGGAGGGGTGCAAACTAGACTCCGAAAAATATTCACATACAAGAGGCTGCACTTACTAGAACATTCATACATTACAAGAGTGTGCTGGGGCCAAATAATACAATATATAAAACCCAGCTTACTAACTCACTTGAGAGCGCATTAGGTTTGATAGGTTTTCATTTTCAAAGGGGACGAAGGTAGATGTGTGTGTGCGTTTTGCTTTTGGAAAATAAAATGAAAACATTTTACATATTTCTGGTATTAAACCACGTTGACAATATCAGAAACACAAAGAATAAAATAATTTGTGTTTACACCAAAAAAAATATATAAAACTTAACTTAATGACAGCTTCCCTCGGCAACCTTCCCACACGGATGCCCAATCAAACAGGACTATACAAAAAATAGGGGGATACAGCTGTTGGGACCTAAAAAACAATTAACAACACATAGTGTAATAAAGTATTAGGCATATATAGAAATACGCTACTGGAAGCACTCACAGAATGGAATAGGTCCCCTAGTCCATAGGGCAGTTCAACAGGAATCCACCTCGCTTCTTGGGAACATAGGAACCAGAAGGAAGCAGGAATCAATATATAAAAATAATTTATTGGTAAAAAGACAACGGTCCGACGCGTTTCGTTCTAGGTAAAGAACTTCCTCAGGGACCTCTTCAATTATAAAACAAATTACTTGTGCAATACAAATATGCAGTTTGAAAAAAACAGCTTAAATCCCTCCCTCCCACAGTCCCAATATATAGGGCTCCTCTCCTCCGTCATTGGTGGTATGGTGGGTGTGTTCCTAATCAGTTCCGTAATTAGAATTACCATCATGGTCCTCAGCTGTTTGATGCCGCTCGTCCCACTCAGCTGTTCACTCTCTCCGTTCCCGGATGTGACGTTTGCATTGCACGGAACACTTCCGTGTGTTCCAAAGACGTCGCTTCCCCTCTATGTGTAATGAATAGTTGCGCATGTGTCGTGAAGATATTTTCTCACTTAGTCTCATAGCGGTGTGTTAAGAGTCCTCATTAATAGAGAAATCAAATGATGTCATTAGGGAAAGGAACACTACTAGGAGAGATATTTATTAGAACCTATCATTGGTATAAAAAATATACATGTTGGTGGAAACAATGGAAAAATAATAAATACAAAATTATCAAACTGGACAACAGCTTAATTCTTATTCTCAAAGAAATCCAAATTTGTCTGTGTGCTTTGGCGATTTTAAAATACATATTCACAAAATGTGTGTTAAACAACACCATAGATTGTTTACAATAAATGTATTAAATAATAATACCTCATCTCAAAAATAAATAATAGAACAGTTTTTTTTTTTTTTTCAATATATAGATTTTTATTGATATTTAGGTGAGTAACAAACATATAAATCATACAGCGTACATACATATTACATCACATAGAAAACTTTCCTGTTACATTCATGTCAGGTTTTGATCGTTACGTTACAACCTTCTCATACAATACCGTGCAACCGTGCACATAAAGTAGTAAGATATTGGAGAAGATTATGATTGGTGCAGTCTTACAATATATATTCCAGTGAGGACTTTAACTCTGTTGCATAGGTGTAGAACCCACATAAATTACAGTAACCGGACAGTTGCTGACTTGTACAAGGCACCGGGCGGTGATCGTATGATGTACTATCGTGTTTAGTGGTGGATAGGGTGTAAAGGGTGTAAAGCGGCTTGCCCAGCGGACTATCATTACTGCTACTGCCACTGTTGTCTTTATATGTGCATGATGGTGCATTCATTTTTTACTATTGCATTGACGCTCAACCATGTGTTTGGGGTGGTATGCTATTCGAGGTAGGTTTAGCGATGGACCTAGTGGGGAGTACATGATATATTACTCCTGAATTTCCATTTGCCGTTTTGTATGTCCACATCTGCTATGACCTTTATTTCGCTCATTGTCAGGATTGTATGGAGAGTGTGGAGATGTTACGGAGCAACTTTTGTGTGCCCACAATTTGGGTGTTGAATCATGCCATTCCACACCTTCCCAGTGCCCTGTAGTGTGTGGTTTTACATTGACCACAAAGTCACCGTAAAGAGAAGGATACGTAACAAAATGTAAACATGCATACATATGTACCAAGCAATTAGATTTATAACACAATATAACATAATATAACATAAAGGGATAAGGAGGGGGAAAAGTGGGTTGGGGACTTGATGATCATCTGAGCAAGTAGGAAGACTACTTTCGACATAGGAACTCAGGTTAGTTCAGGTCTACTGAGCTAGATACTCTCCGGGTGTGATGGTGTTATACATGCCACTTTATGGCTCGCGTGATTTGTAGGATGTATGCGTTAAATTATGAACAATGGGTAAAGAATAGTGGACAGTGAATAATGAATAATGAATAATGAATAATTCCTACCCCGTTGCAGAGTAGGAGTCCATAAGTGAAGTCCAGTTCTGCCACCGGATCAGGAAAACCTCTAGGTTTCCACCTTTCGCCCATTCGAATTCATGGTGGTATGTCAAGTCCACTCTGCGCAAAACCTCTATTAAAGAGGGGATTGTAGTGCTTTTCCAATGAGAAGCTATACTTAATTTTGCTGCTATCAGGATATTTAGTAATGCATCTCTGGATGGTAACTCACGTAAATCTGGGATGATGTGGAGAAGATAGATTTCCGGGCGTATCGGTAATGTAGTCTTACAAAGCTCCTGGATGCATTTCTGGATATGTTGCCAAAAATTTGTTAGGTTAGGACAGTACCAGAATATATGCTCCAAGGAGCCCACTTCTGCTTTACATCTCCAACACATAGGGGAGGAAGCTAGGTATATTTTGTGAATTCTGCTAGGTACTAAATACCATCTTGCTATCATCTTAAAGTAAGCTTCCCATAGCGTGACACATTTTGAAGACTTTTTAGTATACCTGAGGGAAACTTCCCAATCCTCCAGAGACGGGGATATCCCTAACGAATTTTCCCATTTCAACATATACGGTAATTTGGAGGGTTCCTGATAGTCCAACAATTTCGAATAACAGAAGGATAGAGATTTACATGAGGGACTAAGTAGCTTCGCAGAATACCATTGCGTGCCTAGATAACTAAAAGATAACGGGTTCATGTACTTAACTTCCTGAGTGTGTAGAATGTGTTTGATGCGTAGGTACAAGAACACATCCCTAGGGGGCAAATCGTATTCTTTCTGCAATATAGGAAACGGGAGTATGCCATCCCTATTAAATAGTTTGTGGACATGAGTTACTCCCCTGGACGCCCAGTGGGATGTTTGGAGATTAGGAGATATGGTGGAGAGGGCTGATACGGGGGCGAGATATAACGCTTCCGGCCCTGACCACAAAACCTTGCTCCAGGACGCCCATGATTTCGTTAGGAACCTGGAAGTTGGGAGAGTGGAAGGCAAGGTTAAGGTGAGGGACGCCCAAAGGGTTCCTGACAGAGATTGCGTACCTCCACAGGCTGATTCTAGGTCAGCCCAGACCGGTTTGTGTGGTCCTGCCAGGAGATTCAAGCTCTGCGACAGTAGGGTGGCCCTATAATAGAAGAGAATATTGGGAACACTGAGACCCCCTCTTTTGAATGGTTGCCATAAGGTGCAAAAGGAAACTCTTGGAGGTTTTTTTTTCCAGATATGGGCGTTAATGAGTCTCTGAAAACGATTGAGGAGAGAAATCGGTAATTCAATAGGTAGTGTTCTGAACAGATAGAGTATATGCGGCAAAATCATCATCTTAATTGTGCTGATACGGCCAAACCAAGATGTAAAGAGTTTGTCCCATGTCTCCATCTGCCGAGAAAGTTTGGATAAAACTGCTATATGATTGGCTTTAATGGTTTGGGGTTTTGAAAGCGTCAGTTTGATCCCTAGATAAGAGATTGCTTTCCTTTGCCATGCAAATGGGTATGTCTTTTCCAAGTCCTGTATTAGTTTCTTATTGAGCCGTATGGGGAGGATCTGGGTTTTACTTATATTATTCCTGTAATAGGAGACCTTTCCATACGTAGTTAATGTGTGTAAGAGGTGAGGAATGGATCTGGAAGGATCTGCTAAAAAGAGGATAACGTCATCGGCAAAGAGAGCTATCTTTTTTTCTCCCGCCGGAGTAATTAGACCAGGTAATTGTGTATCCATTTTTATCGTCCTAACTAGAGGCTCTAAACATAAAATAAAGATCAAGGGTGACAAGGGGCACCCTTGCCTTGTTCCATTAGTGATGCTGAAGCTCCTAGAAGTGAAACCCGAGTTGAACACTTTGGCTGAGGGGGCGGAGTATAGGGCTAAGATGCTAGTTATAAAGGTTTTTGTGAAACCAAAGGCCGATAGGGTACCAGACATATATTCCCAGTTCAGGCGATCAAAGGCCTTTTCCGCGTCTAACGCCACCAGGACGCCCGATTTGTCGTTCGTTTTCGCCCAATCAATCATATCCATACAATATCTGGTGTTATCCCCAACTTGTTTGCCGGGAACGAAACCCGCCTGTTCTTCCGAGACCAGGTCAGCCAACAGGGGAAGGAGTCTATTAGCAAGTAATTTGGCGTATAATTTGACATCGGCATTGAGTAATGATATCGGCCTTAGGTTTCCACAAAGTGTTGGTGCTTTATTTGGTTTTGGCAATGTTATAATATACGCTTCTAGCATTTCTCGAGGGAATTTACCAGTTATTTTAATCTTATTAAACAGTTTTGTGAGATGTGGGATTAGACGTGGAGCCATCTTTATATAGTAGTAATTTGATAGGCCATCAGGCCCAGGCGCTTTATGTTTGGGCAGGGAGTTGATCGTAGAGGCTACTTCTTGTTCTGTGAAAGGAGCGTCTAAAAGGTTGTTATTATGAGCCGAAATTTGGGGAAGCGAAATTTGAGAAAGATATTGGTCTATATCAGAATGAGTTGGATTGGTCGTGTGTACATTATCGCGGAGGTTATACAGTCCTTCATAAAAGTGGGCTAATTCATCCACTATGTTAGTCGGATTAAAAATTTTGACATTGTCCTTGGAGTATATATATGGAATTTTGGTTTGTAAATATTTTGTTCTGAGCTGAGCTGCCAATAACTTGCCAGCCTTGTTTCCCGAGATGTAGTAGGTCTGTCGGGTATTGCGAGCTTGGAGAGTGTATTTTTGCATATGGATCATATGAATGTCATTTTGTATCTTGGTGATCTGTCGGGAGAGTGATTTGGACGGGGAGTGTTTGTTTGAGTCTTCTAATGTTTTGAGTTTAGCCTGAAGTGAGGATTCTTTAGAGGTAAAATTTTGTTTCGCTATTGAACCTAATTTAATAAATTGGCCCCTAAGCACTGCTTTATGTGCTAACCATTGAGTTTCTACTGTGGTGTCGTCCGTCATGTTGGTATTAAAATAATTGTCGATCTCCGTAGATATATGTTGAATGTTAGAAGAATTCTCCAGAAGAGATTCATTCAGACGCCATTTGCCCCTCCCAGTTGTGGGATAGGGTACGGTAAGCGTGATTATAATAGGGGCATGATCGGACCAAGTTCGGAGACCAATAGATTGGTCTTTGAGGTGAGGAAGGGTTTTTTTGTCAACCAAGCAAAGGTCAATGCGCGAGTATGTCATGTGGACATGTGAGAAGTAGGTATAGTCTTGTGCTTTAGGGAATAAGTTCCTCCATGTGTCATAAAGGTCTTGTTCATGAAGGAGCTTGGAAAACATTTTGCCATTGTGAATGGAGAGTTTGCTGGGATATTTATTACTAGCTCGCTTGATGTCCAAAGATGGTGTAAGAGTGCAATTACAATCTCCGCAAATTATTACATGACCTTTTTTGATGGAATTTATTTTTTTGATCGATTTGTTGAGAAAAGAGAATTGAGCTTCATTAGGTGCATAGAGTGACACTATTGTCATTTGTATGCCATTTAGATCACCCACTAGTATGAGTAACCTACCAGCCGAATCGGCATATCGCGTCACTACCGTGAAAACCCAATCTTTGTGAAAGAAAATTGCAACACCTCTAGATTTATTTGGGGAGTATGCGTGGTATGCAACTGGGTACTTTAAAGAACGAATCTGAGGAGGGTTGTGTGTCGCAAAATGGGTCTCCTGCACACATACAATAGCGGCTTCCGCTTTATGCATATCTTTCAGTAACTGCCTACGTTTGTAGGGACTATTGAGGCCCTTAACGTTTAGAGAAAGGATTTGTAGTGTGTGAGGTGTCATTAAGCCAATTTAGTGGGATAGCTGTGTAAGCATTGCAATGTTAAGTACAATGCTTAGGTTTTGTACTTCTGGACGTATATTGTCTCGAGCCTGAGCTCGTGTCTGAAAGGGCTCTCTAGTGTACCGTACTAGCACCTGTGTGGCAGGAAGCAACGAACCTACTGGGCATTTTTGTGGATTGATATCCTTGAGTACCATGAGTATATGTGAGAGGGGAACGAGATCATCAGGGGGAGAGGTACAAGGGAACATAAAGGATAAATGAAAACAATAACAGTAACAGGTATATACAAAAGGAACCTTGGCCAAGGTTCACATAAACAGCCATCCTAGGGGTAGGGAAACACATAACCCTAGACGACTTAGGGGGGATTGTGGGGCTCCTCCCGACCTTTGTCCCAACAACGTAATATCATAGTAAGCCTAAGGGGGGCGACTAGATATATTTTTGGAGCTTCCTAAGGGCATTAGATTGATGTGACCTGTATAGTCATTAATGGAGGCCTACTGGGTCGGTCATGCATGCCTCGTGTTAAACGGGACGATCATGTGAGATCTCTTAAAAAAGATGAAAAACACAAAAAAAAAAACAACAAAAAAAATAAAAATGTACGTCAGCGGGAAAGCGCTGCTAAAACAAGGTTAATTCAATTGGGAACGCAAACACCGCGTTTCATGCCTAGCCATTATTAGTACATGCATCTTAAATGCCGGATGGCGAGGGGTGGAAAGGCATAATATGGTCGCTAGTGACAGCTATACACTCTGTATGTCCCATGGGTATACCGTGTATCCCGTTCCCTGCGGAAGGGAGTGCAAACTCCAAGATGAACCCATGGAAATACACGTGTCATACATTCTGCAACGGTGGTATTTGGAACTAGGGTGCTCCCTAGTGTGGGTATTATACAGTGCATTCGGCCAATTGGGTGAGCCTCTAGAGGTGATACAGAGCCTTTTACCAGGCAAAAACGTGTCTGGATGGGAAATTACCAGTGGAAATACATTTCTTATGCACATGACACTACATTGAGTACAATGCTTAATATGAAAGGGATAGAGCGCAGCCGTTAACATGTCGGGGTAGGGAGTTACACACCCAAATGGCCACACCGAGCCCATTGTTTACCCACCTACTCCCGAGTGCCCTTTATACAACACATATATGGGGCTCTTAAACAATATCACCCAGTAAAAGTAAAGTGGAGCCAATTCGCCTGTGCCGTCCATACTACGAGCACACGTCTCCAAGTGTATGGGTCCCTCCCTCCGCTTGCACCGCCTCTGTTATGATTTAAGCCTCCTATGTAATGGGGTGCTATCCAACGGTGATGCTATGGTTAGGACTAAAGTAGATTAATCAAAGGAAGGGGCATGCGTAAAGGGTAACCCTCTCCATGCTAACATTATATAATATATGTGGTTACGATGAATTATTTACAATTACAGTAATGATATTTCTGTATACACGACATAATACACCAGTATCTCATATCAAGGTAGGTTAAGTAGTATAGTTAGCTAATATTAGGGCGCTCGGAGAGGTAGGGTCTGCGGCCCTGCTACAACCCCCATTTATACATAATACTTATCACATTCAAATTGTCCCATGGGTGAAAAGATATATCCAGGGGGAATCACGGATGTCCAGTTGGTGAGTTCGCCATTTGCCATTCCACCTGTAGTCGTTTCGGGGACTCGTTTGTTGATGTCGTGTGGTGGTTGGGCGCTCCGGTCCACAGGCCCCAAGCGGAGATCAGCTTCATGCCTTCTGATGGATTCGTAGCAATATAATTCCGGCCCTGCCGCCAAATGATGAGTTTAGTAGGGTAGCCCCATTTGTATGCTACGTTGTGGTTCCGCAAAGTTTTGGTTATTGAAATAAAACTTCTTCTCTTCTCCATTGTAGCCGCCGACAGGTCTGCAAAAAGCGCGACCTTTTGATGGGGTTCCGGGATCGATTGGACTTTCCTCGCTGCTGCCATCAGGGTTTCTTTATGTGCAAAGTAGTGGAATCGCACTATAACGTCCTTAGGGACATCAGCCGCCAGGCGAGCAGGCCGCGGAAGCCTGTGCATGCGGTCATAGGCCCAAGCGGAGTCTGGTAGGTCTGGGACCAGGGCTTTACATATAGATAGGATATGGGCCGGTAGTGCCTCTCGGGTGATCTCGTCCGGTATCCCTCTAAAACGCACATTCGGCCTACGAGATCTATCCTCCATATCAGCAAGTTTATCTTTTAGTATAGCGTTGTCTTCTGATAGCTTCTGAACTTTGTCTACCATTTCGTTGTGCGCCACACAAAGTTCGTCGGTCTTATTTTCCAGAAGGTTGGTCCTGTCGCCGATATCAGACAGTTCTTTCCTTAATTCACCATCTATCTTGTGAAAGTCGGCCGTTATTGTTGCCCTCAACTCCTGTAGCATTCTATGGAGGCTACGTTCAGTAACCGGCAAGTCGGAGTATTTTGCCGAACCTGATTCCGGATCAGACACTCCGTCGGACAGATGAGACATTTCGTCGCCATCTTGAAGATCTCTACGACGCTCCGATTTTTTTGTTCTCGGCATGTCTGACAGTTTCAATTGTTTGGGCGCAGGCATAATATGTTCCCTTAGCACTTTGGGAGTAAAAGGTATCATATATTTTCGATCAGTTGCTAAAATAGTCGCTCGCGGTCGGGATTACAGCGGAGCTCCTACTCCATGCGACTGCACTCGCCGGAAGCCAGACACGCCCCAATAGAACAGTTTTAATGAAACATATTTAAAATAATACAAACCAAATCTATATCCACATTTAACCTCTTCGGCTCCAGTGTCTGTAGCCTATGCATCCAATAAGTTTCTCTTTGGGATAGCTTTTTCACTCTATCTCCTCCTTTCCAATGGTGAAGAACTATATATATTGCTTTGTTTTATTCAAAATATATATTGCTTTGTTTTATTCAAAATATGTTTCATTAATAACTGTTTTATTTTGTGTGCAGTACTGCATATTGCCAAAGTACTGCACACTGCCAAAGTACTGCACACTGCCAAATACCCTGAGGAAGTCCTGCAGACGGACTAAACACGAAAGACCCCTGGTGGTGACTCAGAGATACTACACCCATTGTTTTTAACTTTGATGTAAGTGATTAAATAGTTTTTTTTATTACATACCTGATTGTGCACTACAATTTTTATTTTCTCTCTCTTGAGTACATATACTCCATGGTGATTTGAATACAGATTGAAGATTGAATCCCTGGAAGGATTTTATACTTAAGGCATTTTAACTTCAGTGAAAGTGTGAGTGGCCATTTGCGAACACAGCACTTATACTTAATTAATATACACATTTATACGCTATGTTTTTTTGTTTGTTATTGGTTTAGCAGATCATCTCCTATTTTTTGCATAAAATTAGAATATTCCTGTTTCAGGATCTGGCCTTGCAGTTTTAACAGACTAACTCCCTGGGTCTATGTCAACTGTGGAACATGATCGAAGACCCAACTAAAAGTTACCCACATTGTAGCATATTGTTTCCAAAAGAAGATAAGATTGTCTAGATGTGACATGTCATGTGTTTTCACATGGCTGTTCACTTGGAAAAAAAGCTTGTTTTTTTACATACATTTTATCACCAGTAAGGAATGCACCTACTGCTGCCCTATTTAGAATGCCATAATCATATGTTATTCAACAAGGAAGATTGGAACCCCTTTGTTCCCTTACTCTCATGATTCTCAATCTCACTAAGCAGGGCTATAGAATTACATGGGATGGAAAAAAGAGTTAGGGTACATTCCCTGGACCTCTACGTGGTTAAGAATACTCGCCTTCCATTACACAAGATTGATAAACAGTAGAGGCGTGGTGAATAGCCTGGCCAGTCTTGGGGACTAGAGGACTCTAAACTTTAAAGTTCTTATGGTGAAAGTTATGCGTCTTCATTTTTCTTGGTAATGATAGGATTTTACAATCAACAGAATGTAAATTTTTTAACATGTGCCCTTTCACCAACACTGTGACATCAAATTTACCACTGTTACACGTGTTTCAGTGCAATTACAAGGACTCTCTTCTTAGTACATGAGTAGTTACAATATCGCAATTTCCTGAATGTAGCCAACTAGGTGGAAAGAATTTGCATTGCTGGTTTTATGGAACTGTTTGAGTTATTCCAGCTACTAAATAGCAAGATTAAAGAACTGTATATCATACACATTCCTCTGTTTCCTTTACTAAGTCTCTAGATGTATCTATATATATTCTTCTGTACATATGGTTCTACCTCAAAATGTTCTCACTCACCCTTCCGTCTCTGCACTTCTCCTTAGCTTCATCATTACCTCCCTAAAACATCTCAATTCTTCTCTGCTTCAGTTACCCAAGAAGAAAGCCCAACAAAATTAACTTTTTGTACCATCCTCGCTATCCGATTTATCTTGTCCTTCATCATTATCGTTATATTGTGGGGAATTCTACGATTTGTAAGAGGTAAGAATACATGAGTTACATATACACATCTTTTACAATAATAGTTGAATCATTAATTTCTTTTTGTATTCACCATCCATTTTATTCTAGTACAAATAATTATTAAAGGTAACTAATTGAATGGACAATATGTAAGTCATTCAAGTTCAATTTTAATTGTATAATACACATTTTTCTTCTTGCTTTTTTTTAACTTTCTTAATTTATTCAGTCATAGAGTGTTTCTCAATCGTTTTTCCCTTTCTTTCAGTGAATGTGAAACGGAATACCTCCTAAATTTGGTATTTCAACATGACTAATCTCAGTTGCATGTAATTTGGACTCCCCAACTCACAAACAGAGGATGTCTGGAATTATTCCCTATTAAGCATTGAAAAACCTGTTGGATGCCCAATGACCACTGTCCACAGTCACTTAGCAGATGCAGTGGGTGGAAAAAAAATAAACTAGTAGAGGGCTCCTGCTTCTCCCATTCACACTGCTCCTAATTACAATCAGGTAATGCTTTACTCCAGGAGTCCATACCTCTTCTTCATCCCCTTTCTAATATGCAGGGAAGTGGTCCATTATTGTATAGAACTCTGTTGCATGCTCAATCCATATATTTAAACACTTGAAAAATATATAAATAAATTCAAATGAGGAAACAAAAGTACACTAAACAATCATGGAATTGACAATAAATGCAATAAATAAAACATCTCAATTTCAGCAGCTCAACCTAAATAATGTGTGCTTCCCACTAAGTTCACAACAAATACCGAAGGAAAAAAAAAAACAACTTATAAATGTAAGTGCTGTAATAAAAGACAGATAATGATGTATAAATAATCTATCACTATGAAATGTTCATGTTAACCAGTTCCTTCTATTTAGCGTGGCAGCAAAATATATTATACTCATGGTGAAGTTAAAACCAGTGGTGTATTTAGGATTTAGGCTGCCCTAGGCAGGACAGTGTTTGGGCCCCTCCCCCCAAATTAACATTTTTCCCACCCCTCCCTGTCAAGGCCGCACTTTGACAGACACACACTCACTGACAGACGCATACACTCACTGACAGATGCATAAACTCATTGACAGACACACTCTCATATACACTGACAAACAATGACATACACACACACACTATTACTTGGACACACACTGACAGACGCACGCACTCACTGACCGACACATATTCTCTCACTGACCCACACACACACACACATTCACTCACAGACACAGACTGACAGCCAGACATACACACTGACAGCCAGACACACTCAGATACACACTGACAGACATACATACACAATCACTCACATACACACTGACAGACATACACACACTGACAGCCATACACACACTGACAGCCATACACACACTATCACTCAGACATACACACACTGAAAGGCACCCCTCCCTCCCCTCCCATACCTCCCATTCCTCCCTCCCTCCCCTCCCCTCTCCAACCCAAACATTAACCAATTATGTTTTCTTTTTTAATTTAAATCCATCCAGCCTCCCTACCTTTGGGATCTTTATTTTACCTGGGGTCCTGGGGTCCCTTCTGACAGGAAGGGAGGCATGCGGGCAGCTAACTAAAAATCCATGTGGGCGGCGCTGCAGCACTGCCCGCATGGATTTTTAGTTAGCTGCCCGCCTGCCTGGATTGTTTGTTAGCCACCACGCTAACAAGACATTTGCCTGGGCATTTGGGGGCGATGTTTTTGCCGCCCCCTGGAAATTGCCGCCCAAGGCAAATGCCTTGTTTGCCTCGCGGCTAATACGTCTCTGGTTAAAACATGGTATCCAACAAATCTGTCACATTAGTCTCACCTTAAAGTAGTGGTTCTCAAACCAGTCTTCATGGCCCACCAACAGTCCAGGATTTATGGAGATACTAACAACACCTGTAAGAAAAAATGGGGAGGGAACAGCGCTACAGTACTGATCACAAGGGGGGATAAAGCTGCACACCTGAGAGAAAGGGTAACCCTCAAACCCTTCAGAGAATGGAGAGAACAAAAGACAACAAATACAGGGTGCGCTAGATAAAATAAATTAAAGGAGGGTGAGAAAGTCTCTATAGGTACAATGTAGACCTTGAGTGACTGTTCTTGTGTTCTTGCTTTGGAATCTCAGTAGTCGAATATGGAATACAAAAGCAGAGAGGGGAGACCAATAGTGCAAAACCGTAATGCTAAAAGGATCACGAACAACACAGACGTGAAGAAGTGCCAACTTACAATTTTAAGAGCTAAGCCCAGCTCTAGGTAAAACTGCATACAGTGGTATTTAATACTCCCCACATGTAGGATATTACTGGACAATTGGAGGTGTCTTCACAAGATTCTTTACACCATCTCAGACAAATGTCAGCATATAAAATATATAAAAGAGGGAAAAACCCAATGGTGCAATAACTTTGGTAATACTGCAACAACAGACAACACTGAGGTCCTAAGAGTGCCAACTTACAATTTGAAGAGCTATGACCAGCTCTGAGTAAAACAGCATACAGTGGTATTTAAACTCCCCACGTGTAGGATATTCCTCTAGTGATGCTTGCAGTGCCGGTAGTGCTCAGAGCAGCCACACTGCTCTATGAACCAAGCGTGGGTGGAATAATCCCCACCAGGGATTTCTTTTGAAGTACTGGATCTTGTTAAAAATGATGATAAAAATCAGGATAAAACAGCAACATATAAAGTAAATGTACTAACCCAAGGTAAATGGTAGTCACAAAATACTTTATTATAAAACAGAGTAAAAATACACAACGCGTTTCGTCAAACAGTAGGCTTTTTCAAGTGTAGAGCAAATAATCCTGGCTATTCACATTATATAGGCAGCTAAATGGCATGAATTTCAAAGATTGGCGCCAAAATGGCGTCATTACCACGTGACCGCGGTCACATGACTTACAATTACACATATAATAGGTTGGAATGTTAAAACAGTAAAAAAGAATCGTTTTTATATTTACATAGTGTGGGGTTATACTGAGCCCACTTATGACCTGTGGGAGATGAAAAAAAATTGATTTTTATGCGAGGGGAGGGAAGAAATTAAGTAGTGAAATGGCAGGTGAAAGGTCGCAAGGGCGTGGCCATTTTAAACCAATCAGGCGGGCGGGTGGGCGGGATCGGCATAGTGCCATGTGTATTCGCTGGGCATGAAGGGAAATGTAGTTCGGATCACGTCCGGAATTAATGACGCGATCGGAACGTGGTTATTGATGGGATAGGGGATGTGGGAGCAATCTTAGTAAAGGGAAGTGTGAATTATAAGTGACCATTATATTAAAGGGCAAAGGAGTGAAATATGAAAGTGGGCAGTATGTATAAAGGGCACAGAGATGAAGTATATATTATAGTAGGAGGAAAGCATACAGAATATTTCAACATAAATTTATAGAAGAACAGTGATAATGTAATAAAATAAATTATGCATATATTGGAAGAGAAGAAAATAAAATAAAATAAAATAAAATGAAATAAAATGAAATAAAATGAATTGTAGTTTATATATGATTAACTGCTTAATAACAAATAAAAGATGACATTGCATTTTGCTAATATTAAAGGAAAAATACTAATAATCATATTTACAAAAAATTACAATTATTATAAAACATTACAAAAATTAAAAAGGTCAAATTCTGCATTTAAGCCATCCGGGGTTAGTGTCTTAAGATTAAAAACCTACTCCATTTTGGCTTTTTCCCAGAATGTTTCTTATATCACCACCTCGCCATGGAATATTGCATATTTGAATAGGGGTGAATTTAAGAACGTTGGTTTTTTTTTTGGTGGTGTGTTAGGAAATGTTTAGACACTGTGTGATTCTCAAATCCATTCTTAATGTTCCAACAGTGTTCTGATATCCTAATTTTTAGGAATCTTGACGTCATACCCACATACTGGAGGCCACAGGGGCACTCCAGTAGGTATATAAAAATTTTATAGCATGTGATAAACTGTTTGATATTGTAGCTTTTGTTAGTAATGTTAGATTTGAATGTTGTGGTTTTATTTGGGACAGACACTTTGATGGGGATACTCACCAGCCACGACAGGATTAGAGGAATCCTAGGAGGGACCACAGCAGACATGTCTAGGAGGCACCTGTGGGACGACAAGAAGTAAGTAAGGTCCCCTCATGACCTTACTAGCGCTAACAGGCCCCCTCCCATGATGAACCTCCTGCCCTGGTGAGAGAACAGGCCCAGGGAAGGACAAAGGAGTGGGGCTGCCACACCCACCACCCACAGTGGATGCAGTGTCTCGGGGAACTCTTCTATAGCCCAACCCCCCGACTACATAGACATTTCCATGGCCCTCTGTAGACGTACCTGCAGCATAATCACCCTCCTGGAGGCCACGCCGAAGCCCTGTTTAGCGTACAAGCGTAAGGAATGCTGGGTCTTTGTGGAGATGCAGAAGCCGAACTTGGAGGGTCTTCAGGCCGACACACGGCTGTGGACTCCTGGGCCCGCTAGCCGGGGCTTGGGCTCCCCATTATCAGAGGGCCTGCGGGCTCCGCGATGCAATTTGTGGCCGTGAAATGCCAGGCTCGCGGATAAGTGATCGGATCCCCCGAGATAAAGGGGAGGGGAATGAACAGCTGCGGTAAGGAACTCATGGGGAGCCAGAGGAGCTATACTGGGCCGGATGACCTGCCCAGCGCCCCATAATGCCATGGACACTGGGCGGGAGACAGTAACCACAGAAGCATATTGAGCCTGCAGGTGCCTGCCACCATCAAGAAGTGCTTCAGACCTGAGAGCAGTCAACACAGCATCGATATTTTTTCTCTAGGCCATGGCAGATACTCAGGAAAGTATAGGGAACAATTCCTAGCCAATAATAAAATGGCTGAGAAGGGGGTAAGGAAATGGCCCCTATTTATTTTACCCAGCCTGCTAAATGCTAACCCCTAACCATACCCAACCCCACGATCTCACTCTCTCCTACACAAACACACACTCACATATGCCACTTTATCCAGCTATCTTTGACTGCCCCCTCAGGACAGGAAACTAAACCAACATACTTGCTAAGCTAGGAGAAGGACTTAAAGCTCTGTTTTTTTATTAAAAAATAATGGAAATTATTAAATGCCTTACAAATTGTAACATCAAATTGTAAGTTTTTAGAGCACCAAAGTAAAATAATCTCTGCCTAAAATTTTAGCTAAATCATATAAAAATGTACCCTCTGCCTGTTGGAGATATGACAGTCCTCCTAAATAAATCTATTCTTTTCTCTCCACAATTACTACTTCTTAAATTGTTCTCACATCAGTATATAGTATGTGAAAGAACCCTTTCTAGCCATATTTCCTTAGATATGCTTCAAGATGATAAAACAGTGTGGCATGCAATATGCCTGGGGTTTTTAAAAAGTTACTCAAACACTTCATTGTCCACAGTTCCATATACTGTATCATGCCCTAGTAGACATTGCTAACTAGGTTTTCCCTCCTTCCTCATATACATTAGTAAATAATAATATACTTACCAGGACTCCTATGCTGGGCGAAGCTCTCAGTTTCCTTTGCCACGACCCATCTTGATGTCATCAAGGCCCTCACATGGTCCAATCATAGAAGCCTTTGACTGTACCGTTTTGAAGTCACAGAGCCCATGTGTGAGTTCTGTGCAGTCGAGGAGAATGGGGAGGAAGGAGGGAGGGGATTTTTTAAAAATAAAAATTAAATAAAACAATAAACAGCCATACTGTTGGGGTTAATTCAGCTATACACGAAACTCTCTTAGTTAGATGGATATTTTGCTAGAGCCACACCCTCTGTGATAGACAGGATCCCGGGAATCAGTCAAGAAGACAAGAGATGTGTTCTATAACCAATTCAAAGTTTATTATACAGTCATATGCATTTATACCCCATTTTCATGTCGGTGGGGGCCTTGAGCATTAGTGACATAATTTGTTTTTCACAAGTTATAAACAGCTATTTCTAGTTATAATCTTTCGCAATATAACGCAATACATATTTGATTAAAACCAGATATTTACAAAATACCGATATCTTGGACAATTAACAAGAACATTTCGAAATCAGTATTTTTCCAGCAAAAAGGATTTTATACAAATCCTTTTTCCGAGAAATAAAGATGAAATGCCAAATTCATTCTTTGTTCAAATTAACTCTTATATGGACAGCTAGGATAGATATCAAAATGGATATTTGCATCTACACATACAGAGAAGAGGGAGTGCATGGAGGGATGGGAAAGAAAGCACTCTGCCTGCATCTGTTGCTAGTGCACTGTGCACTAACAACAAATGTAAAATATAACCAGAATGAACATTAGACAGCCTGGAACATAATCCTGTGCTGCCAAAGTAACGAAGAACAATCAGAGTTGGGAATTTTTGTGGGTTGGGTTAAATAGAAGCTAGATTTTTAAAAAAAAAAATATAAATACTCTTGCATCAGCTGGTTTAAACATTGATTGTGCTTGCATATTTTTCCATAATTTTTACATATATATATATATTTTTTATTATTATTTGCCCATTTTATGCAAGTTATAAAGGCTTATTATGCAAATTTTTCTCTTTGTATGATGCATAATTAATAGCCTTTTATGTAATTATTTTGTTACATATGCACCTTAAAGGGATGCTATAGTCACCAAAACAACTTTAGCCTCATGAAGCAGTTTTCATATAGGGTCAGTGTTAGGACCCGCTTAGGGGGGTCTGCCTTGACGTTGGCAGGCGGGCATCCCTCCAATGGCCATTGGAGTAACTAAATGACCTCCATTTGTCTAAATATACATAAGGATTAAGGAGAAAGCGCAAGTAACATTTTCTTTTCTTTGGTTTTTACTATATATTGGGGCTGATGTGTGTTGTAGTCCTTGCTGCTTAAGCGCAGGACTTCTCTTTTTGTATTAGTTTTCATATATAGATCATGCCCCTATAGTCTGCTCAATTCACTGCTATTTAGAAGTTAAATCACACTTGTTTCTGTTTATGCAGCCCTAGCCACACCTCCACTGGCTGGGACACAGTCTTTATGAAAAAAAAAATGGTTTTACGTTCTATCAGATGCAACTTACTTTAAAAGTTTTTTTTCTCCAGAGCAGGAGGTAAGATATTCTAAATTAAACAGAATTTGCAGTCAAGGAAGTGTAAACATTAGATGACTTTTTACAGGAAGTGTTTATGAAGGCTGTGTAAGTCACATGCTGGGAGGTGTGGCTAGGGCTGCATAAATAAAGTGCTTTAACTCCTAAATGGCAGAGAATTGAGCAGTGAGACTGCAGGGGCATAATCTATACATCAAAGTTGTTTTGGTGATTATAGCGTCCCTTTAATGCTAAATCTATAGAGTTTGTTCACATCTCTGAAATTTGTGAATTCTTTTTACACTTATTAACATTATTTGATTTTTATGTTTTAAACTATGAATTTCTCTCTTTTTTTTCACTTATCCCTTTTAGGTTTTACATCCTGACCTAAAATGAAGTATTGGGTATTTTTTCAGTTTTTTTTTTTTTTTAATTCTTTATTTTATTTGTGCAAAAAGTTACAACAAGCGAGCATAGCCACGACAGCATCTGCAGGCATTTTTCAAAACATTTCAAAGCGTGGCGGTTAAGACAGCACATTTTTCTTTTTTTTAGATATTACATGAGAGTGACAGGTTATGCACATCATTGAATGCAATTTTAACATGCTAGGTGAAGACGTGTATAGAACTAATTTATATATAGCTTTGCGTCGTTAGGAAAGACAGCTTTTACGGTAATAATGGCAATGACATGTTATTAACAGTTAACAGTCAAATAATACTAGCAGAATCAAGCTGGGTGCAAGCAGGTTAGCAATAGTGAATATGTCAGTCGTTTGGTTACAGTAGCTTGAGTTTAGTAGATGTGTGTAATGTCGTCGTTTTAACCTCGGGCCCTAAGTGTAGTCTTATTTGTCATTTATCAGGTTGAACAGCGTTTAAACAAGCTTTTGTGATTGCATTTAGCGAGTCATTTAGAGGCAAGCCATCAAGATCAGCAAGCTGGGTGTTAATTATGGCGTGAACCATAGGCAGGCTAAGTAATGGGGTATAGCCCCAGGCTTTATATCTCAGGCCTTGATGGTACAGAGTTCCTGAGGGAGAGGTGGTGAAAGGTAAGTCTTTCAGTTATCGTAAGTCCTTCTTCGGACGGTCAGGATATGTCTCCCCTCCGCAGCCGCTGTTGTGTGGTATCAGGGCGCACAGGCCGTAATGCTGGGCGAGACCACCGCTGTGCCCGCTCTGCTTGTGAAGAGCTTTCTGCCAACGGCAATGTGGAGTGTCAGGTTCAGGCTCCTAAGCAGGAGTGCTTACAGACATGCGATTTCGGCAAGGACTTTTGCCTGTGAGGTGCTGCCGCTGTGGGTGAGCAGCTTGGGAAGGTACACAGGACTCCATCTCACGTGGCCTCCGCCATCTTGGTGTCTGTGACTGGGGCGCTGGCTGTAATGGCCCTGCTGTTTCGCCGATTGTACCTGTCAGCGGTCGGGTCCGAGGGTGTAGACCGGGATCACCCCCCCCGGTCCATAGGGGGGGGGTACGGGGCCGGTGTCCCCGTGGGTCTGACTTCGAGTGCTGGACGGTATGCGGCAGGGCAGCGGCCGTCCGCCCCGCTCGCCTCCGGGGTAGGCCGCAATGGAGTCAGATCGGCTTTCCCTTCCAGGGGACTGAAGCCTGTCAGGCCAGCCTCGCCCTGTTCCCAGGGTACTCCGCCCGGTGGGGGCCGCCGTTGCCGGTCTGTTTCGTGAGAAAAATCGTGAGGTTAGTAGATAATCCCCTCTTAAGTTGCTGGAGCTGGTCCTGCGTGCGACCAGCCAGCTCGGCGGTCCGGCCCCGCCCCCTTTTTCAGTTTTTTTATTTATTACTTGTTGCATGTATTTGTATTGGATAATAACAAATTCCGCACACTAATTTGTTGTGTACAGTTTTTTTCTAGAAGTATCACTGCACTTGTTTATTGTGTTACAGAATTGACATTAGGCAAAGCACAGATTTCTCGGTATGCGCAGCATATCAAGATGAATCGAAGCAGATGCAGACCCCGACCACCACAACCACTTCTAAAAGTGGAAGTGGTCATGGAAGTTGGAGTAACCCTAACTTCTTGTCAACTATTCAATCCATGGACACATGATTTACTGCCAGCGATACACAGATTCCACAAGCCTGGTTATTATGAACCACACTGGAAGCATGCAGATAGTTTTAATACCATTAACCTCTTAATACAACAAATTCAGTTTAATCTGATGTGACCTATACATATTTAAATTCTCATAAAATATAAAGAAAGACAAAAAATGAAAAAACAAAAAAAAATGTTTTTTCACAGCTTTGGCGATAATAATATGTACATAGTGCAGTTTAAGAAAAAGTAATTCAAAATAGATTCCTTTATTTGTCCTGAATTACAGAGTGCATAATATTTGCAAGATTTTAGTTTATTTTTGGTAGTTACAGGTAAAAAATTACAGTTAAATAAAATGTCAATATGGAGTGATTTTAGAATTTTTTTTTTTTCTTTATTTTATTTCTTCAAGTTTTCCATATGACAAATACGTACATTACCGCTATAATAATAATACATCAAAGGACATGCTTCAAAACAATATTACAACTATATTTCCAAATTGGATAAGCATATCCATATATCCCATTTATTCCATATATTACCATAGTGGTATATTAAAACCATGTTACTTTCATACACAGAAACATACCTTCCGGATAATCCATTCCCATATTATCCATTATACCTATTCCTCCAAAGTAGGAACAGTTTTACTAGTGTTCATCCAGAAGCAGACACACTGCGGGGGAACCCAGACACTCCATATTCATGGATTATCATCATTATTGGCAATGAAGTTATCAACAATTATTTCCCATCTGCTGAGTTTCTTTAAACCGACCGAATTGCCTAGAATTATTCCCGTTTCCATCCTACATTGGTAAATTGCTTGTTTTTTAATTTCACTCCACTCTAATATTTTATTACTCTTCCAGTATCTGGCCAAAACCATCTTAACTGCCATTAAAATATGAATTATCATCATACATTTCTCAGTTGGCATAGAAGACCACCCCAGATGTAACAGGAAACTTTGTGGTGTGAAGGGTATATATAGCTGACACGCGTTGTAGCTCTGCCTGTATACAATCTTCCATATGTTTTTTAAATATCTGCAATGCCACCAGATATGGAGATAGTCTCCTATCTCTTCTCCACATCTCCAACAGACGGGGTTCTGATCTCCATATATTTTGGCCAATTTGTCTGGGACCATATACATCTGTTTAGGAGTTTATAAAAATGTTCTACTATATTTAAGCAATGAATCGATTTATTTACTTTAACTATCGCGTTTATCAAATCTTGTTCAGAGATTATAGTTTGTAGATCTTTTTCCCACTTAAACTTAGATCTCCAAAGAGGGGACTTCTGGGGGATCTTTAAAAACTCATAACATCTGGAGGTATGGCCTTTGAGTCTATATGTTTCAATAATCTTCTTAAGAATACTTATATTTTTGTTAAGTTGAATATCCAAAAATTTCGTCAAGTAAGACTTAATTCTCAAGTAGGTAAATATCTCCCTATTGTCAATCCCAAACTCTAACTGACATTGGTTAAATGGCTTCATTTTCTCTGAATCAATAATCTGTTGAATATACACAATACCCTTATGCGTCCAACCACTGATATTGATATCGTCAATATTATTATTAATCACCTCTATAGATATAAAGGGAAATAGTCTATATTCTATTTTATAATTTTTCTTAATTTCATACCAATATCTCCATAGGCAGACAATCACTGTCGAATTTTCTGGATGGACTGGGTTATTTTTTATTTTCTTTACTCCTTGTTGTCCAGAACAAAGCGAATAGGCTGTTTATCTCTACCATTGCTTGCTCTATTTGATACCAAGCTTGATCTTTTTGGTCTGTGCTTAACGTATTAACAGTATGTGCCAGCATACATGCATTGTGATATATTTGGGGCAGCAAGGCCCCCATCCTTTCTTTTCTTAGATAGTAATTGTAAACTTATTCTCGGTTTCTTACCCTTCCAGATAAATTTGGAAAAAGCTGCCTGTATCATTTTTAACCGCGGGTTTGGGACTTGTATAGGGATCATTCTAAAAAGATAATTCCATTTGGGCAAAATATATGAACGAATAGTATTTATACGGCCTGTCCAGGAGATCTCTCTGCCTACCCTCGCGATTTTAGAATTCAATATGCTTGTCTTCTAAGTTTAATAGTCATCACACAAAACAAATTGCCGCACAAAAATATTTATTTATATCAAGTAGAAATCACAAACAACTTATCTAAGGGTATTTTGACTCCTTCTATGTAGCCAATCAACTGCCAATCTCTGCTAAATATTTTTGTAAAATTAATTTTTTTGTCAGATTTTTAATATGCACACATATAATAAGGATGTTTTTTTATTGCATATTTCATAAACCTATTGTGTGCTACCACGTGATGGGTCTATGTCCTATTATAGCAGTTTTACATATTACACCACAAAGGCCTACCATTTGTGAAAGTAGACACTGTAGGGTATCTCATATGGTGTACATTGTGTTTATAGTTGTGTCATGGACCCTCAGTGACGTCGGACTGCTAGCTTGTTAAGCAGGTAACTCACTCTTGTTTCTATAAGTTGAATGTGTTTCACTTGTCCATCCAATGTACAGAGCACAGAGTGTGTTTGTATATTAAATATAAAATAACTGTAATAATAATAATAAATAGTTTTAGATTGTCATTCTCTCAAGGTCTCACACATCTCTGTTTTTTATTTTTTTCACCACTTCCTTCATCGTGTACATGTTATGCTACAATGCCACCACAAAGCTTATCTCACGCCTACCTTGTTTAGTCTACATGCACAGTATAGACACAGTGTCATAATTACTGACTTATAAGAGCTCCTGGGCATGGTGGCACTTTCCCTGCTGCTTTTCCTATTTTTTCAAGATAAGCGTGAATCCTCTGAGCATCTTAGTTACATGCAAAACAAGGGTGAACTTGGTGGATAGAACCGCCACAAAAAGATCACTCAGTGGAGCGCTAGAATCAAATATCTTACCCCTAATAACAATTGGGGAAATCAAATGACACTTGTTAATCTGACAATAGGTCTAGAATGAAAAAAGACTCATAATGGTGTAGTATGCCAATGTGGTATAGAGAAGATGCAGGGAGGAGTATATCCCAACTCACATGGTGAAGAGCCTGAAGATAGGCTCAGATCACAACAGCTTGGGTATATATGGTCATACCAAACCTCCTCCAGATATACAATGAAAACCGATCGAGAAAGCCCTACTGGCGAAACGCGTCTCGGAGCATCCAGAAGGACTTTCACATTGATTTTATTATTGGTATTTACCCATAAATTGTTATTCTTTTATATACCATTTGTGTGGATCCTCCACTGCTTCCTGCAACCTGATACAAGAGGGGTAGTGCCTCCCTTAGAGGCACATAGGTGTTGATACATAGAGCCTAGTATAATAGGCTCTTTTTCAGGTAAGCATCTGCACTAGGATATCTTGTGTGTTTTTTCTCCATATATCCCTACATCTGAGAGCTGTATATCTGGAGGAGGTTTGGTATGACCATATATACCCACGCTGTTGTGATCTGAGCCTATCTCCAGGCTCTTCACCATGTGAGTTGGACATATACTCCTCCCTGTATCTTCTCTATACCACATTGGCATAGTGCACCATTGTGTGTCTTTTTTCATTCTAGACCTACGATCAGATTTACAAGTGTCATTTGATTTCCCCTGTAACGGACCGTTTTGCACACAAGAGGTTAAAAACCGTTTAGGAGATATTCCCCTTTTCAGATGCACAGACAGCTACTGCAATCACCAATGTCCCAAATTGCAAACATATGAATATTCAAACTCCTGAACTGCAAACACATGAATTCACCAATCTCCCGAAATGGAACCAGGGGAATGCTCCAAATTTTATGGCAAGACAGGAGGCTTCATATTTGCTTATCTTTCTTTACTGAAACTCCCAGCAGCAAAGAAACAGTTAACAGCAGTGTAAAAAAAGTTTAACCATACAGAGTGCATCACAGCAATATAAACTGTCATCAGGCTCCTCCCAATTCCTCTTTCTTTGCTGCTTAGCCTCCCAGGTGAGTCTATTCTAATTATACTCCTATTTATGCTCTATTTTAGCCATATATATATATATATATATATATATATGTAACGGACCGTTTCAGCATAAAAGGGGAAAAATCCGTTTAGGCGATAATCCCCTTTTCTAGAGACAGGCACAGCTACTGCAGAACACCAAACTCCCGATCTGGATACGAAATAACACTCCGAATGGAACAGCTGAACAAGAAAAGCATACAATCCGCTTACACTCTTGGCAGTCAGCTTACAATCCAATTCCCCCCAAGAACGAGACGACACTTCATTTTGAGGGTTAAGCAGGAACTCAAGACTGGGACACCCAGTCTGGCTTTTATTACCAACAAGTACATACAGGACACTCCCAGGGGGAGGATGAATTTAACCAATCACATGGATGTACCTCCCACACATTTCCTCCCCTTAGATTAACACTTAACATAATTATACTGTACACCTTTTTCCCCAATTCCTGGATGTACCCCAAATACATATGCTACACCTCCAAAACAGGTATCCCCTGATAGCCCTTATTCAGGGGGACAACATATGCAAGAATCAGCCCATTCGGATCAATGGTTCAGGAGTTATGGGACTTTAAAGTATTGACCGACCGCATGGGTAAAGTATCCGAAAACAGTTCCATGCATTTTGGCCCTGCGGTCGGTCACAAACAGGTGAATGAAACATACGAATTACTGGTGTTATAGAGACTAAGGGGAGTTCGTATGAATCCCCTAGTTCGTACGTTTCTTTCTACCGAACGGCGGGCCGTTCGGTAGTTTCCCCACGAAATCCTGGAAGTCTGGAGGTCTCAGTGTTTGCCTAGTCGAGTGTCCGATTTCAGTTCCAGACACTCGACGGCAAAACACCGCTGTTCGGTAGTTAAAGATGGCCGCCGCCACGTGTTGGTTTCCTGAATGGCGGCCACCCAGAGGACAAAGACCACACTGCACTGATTGCCAATTACCCGTTTGCAACATTGTTGCAAACGGTAATTGGAGGCACACTTAGTCCTGGGTGGTCTGGTTGTTCGGTAGTTTCACTCAATATAATGAATGGAGTGATTCTACCGAACAATCAGATGAATGCTGCATACATATCACCCAGGTAACTGCATACATAAATACATATACAATATACAGGCAGTACAATAGGATATGCTTCACAGTCTTAAAGGGACAGTAGTCCCAAAATGTCCATCGCTGATTTTAAAGGGCCAGTAGCAGCAATATAAATTAGTACATGCCCAAATATAGTCTTTAAAGTGCAATATGTCCAGGGGCCATAGTCAGCGGGCAGGAGGCTAGCAGCCAGGCTTCTCCAGCCCACAGTGGCGAAGTTGGTTTCGCCACAATTCTCCCCTTTACCAATTAGACTAACAGGGTATCTGACCTCCTGCCGGTCAGTGCCCTGGTTAGTCCAGCAACCCACCCACAGAACAGAAGTAGTAGAGCAGCCCACCCATAATAAACAGTTACCACACCTGGGTGAGGGAGAATTTTGTCCAAGTTCAGGTGCCTCCCCACGGCTGGGTGAGAGACTGATAGGCTGCCTTGGTGGGTTGCTGAGGGGGCAGAGACCAGCGGTACTCTGTCCTGTTGCCAGCACTACCACGGGAGTAGTCTGGTGGGAGCCTGGCTGCTGGAGACCGACTGTCTCCCCTTTAGATATATCGCTCTGTGGCTGGGGGACAGGACCGACCGTCCCTATCCCTTGTGCTGTAAGTGCAGAGACTACGGTCCCATCTGCACAGATGTGGGGCTTAACATCTCCCCTTGGTGGGTTAGGCTGCCGCTGGAGAGAGGGTGTAACAAGCTCCTCTCTCTGGACGGTAAACTGCCGCTGGGGAGGGGGGTTAGCAGGCTCCTCTCCCTGCCACTCTCTCTGCTGGTGGAAAGGGGGACCAGCTGTCTCCCCTTTCATTCTCTTGTCCGGCTGCTGGGGTGCGAGACTGACTGTCTCTGCTCCCTGCAGGACACACTGCCGCTGGGGAGGATGGACGACACCATCAGCTCCCTGGGGCACACACTGCCGCTGGGGAGGGAGGACGCTGCTCTCCTCTCCCTTCGCTTCACACTGCCGTCTTGGCATCTCACTTTGCTGCTGGGGGGCAGGAACAACAACCTCTGCCCCCTGTAACTCAGCCTGCCGCTGGGGAGGAAGGACTGCACCTTCGGCTCCCTTGGACACACACGGCTGCTGGGGAGGATGGACGACACCATCAGCTCCCTGGGGCACACATTGCCGCTGGGGAGGAAGGACGCTGCTCTCCTCTCCCTTCACTTCACACTGCCTTCTTGGCATATCCCTTTGCTGCTGGGGGGCAGGAACAACAACCTCTGCCCCCTGTAACTCAGCCTGCCGCTGGGGAGGAAGGACTGCACCTTCGGCTCCCTTGGACACACACGGCTGCTGGGGAGGATGGACGACACCATCAGCTCCCTGGGCCACACATTGCCGCTGGGGAGGGAGGTCTGCAAACCCCCTGGCCCGCTCTGATTCCCACGGCAAGTACTCTCGCACTGCTTTCTTCACACGCTGTATTAGATCCTCTGAGAGGTTGGGTCCGCATATAGCCAGCACCGCGGTGACCTCTCTGTCATACGCCTCTTGAGTGTAGCTGGGTGCCATGCTTGCTCTGCTGCAGTTGGTTCCTTGTAGATAGGGGCGCTGTACGGGTACTGGCGTTGCCCTCACTTTGTAATCCAGGAATGGTGTTGTCTGTAGCTGTCCCTCTGGTTGTAGGAACAATCCCGCCGCTTGCCACCAATTGTAACGGACCGTTTCAGCATAAAAGGGGAAAAATCCGTTTAGGCGATAATCCCCTTTTCTAGAGACAGGCACAGCTACTGCAGAACACCAAACTCCCGATCTGGATACGAAATAACACTCCGAATGGAACAGCTGAACAAGAAAAGCATACAATCCGCTTACACTCTTGGCAGTCAGCTTACAATCCAATTCCCCCCAAGAACGAGACGACACTTCATTTTGAGGGTTAAGCAGGAACTCAAGACTGGGACACCCAGTCTGGCTTTTATTACCAACAAGTACATACAGGACACTCCCAGGGGGAGGATGAATTTAACCAATCACATGGATGTACCTCCCACACATTTCCTCCCCTTAGATTAACACTTAACATAATTATACTGTACACCTTTTTCCCCAATTCCTGGATGTACCCCAAATACATATGCTACACCTCCAAAACAGGTATCCCCTGATAGCCCTTATTCAGGGGGACAACATATGCAAGAATCAGCCCATTCGGATCAATGGTTCAGGAGTTATGGGACTTTAAAGTATTGACCGACCGCATGGGTAAAGTATCCGAAAACAGTTCCATGCATTTTGGCCCTGCGGTCGGTCACAAACAGGTGAATGAAACATACGAATTACTGGTGTTATAGAGACTAAGGGGAGTTCGTATGAATCCCCTAGTTCGTACGTTTCTTTCTACCGAACGGCGGGCCGTTCGGTAGTTTCCCCACGAAATCCTGGAAGTCTGGAGGTCTCAGCGGTGTTTGCCTAGTCGAGTGTCCGATTTCAGTTCCAGACACTCGACGGCAAAACACCGCTGTTCGGTAGTTAAAGATGGCCGCCGCCACGTGTTGGTTTCCTGAATGGCGGCCACCCAGAGGACAAAGACCACACTGCACTGATTGCCAATTACCCGTTTGCAACATTGTTGCAAACGGTAATTGGAGGCACACTTAGTCCTGGGTGGTCTGGTTGTTCGGTAGTTTCACTCAATATAATGAATGGAGTGATTCTACCAAACAATCAGATGAATGCTGCATACATATCACCCAGGTAACTGCATACATAAATACATATACAATATACAGGCAGTACAATAGGATATGCTTCACAGTCTTAAAGGGACAGTAGTCCCAAAATGTCCATCGCTGATTTTAAAGGGCCAGTAGCAGCAATATAAATTAGTACATGCCCAAATATAGTCTTTAAAGTGCAATATGTCCAGGGGCCATAGTCAGCGGGCAGGAGGCTAGCAGCCAGGCTTCTCCAGCCCACAGTGGCGAAGTTGGTTTCGCCACAATTCTCCCCTTTACCAATTAGACTAACAGGGTATCTGACCTCCTGCCGGTCAGTGCCCTGGTTAGTCCAGCAACCCACCCACAGAACAGAAGTAGTAGAGCAGCCCACCCATAATAAACAGTTACCACACCTGGGTGAGGGAGAATTTTGTCCAAGTTCAGGTGCCTCCCCACGGCTGGGTGAGAGACTGATAGGCTGCCTTGGTGGGTTGCTGAGGGGGCAGAGACCAGCGGTACTCTGTCCTGTTGCCAGCACTACCACGGGAGTAGTCTGGTGGGAGCCTGGCTGCTGGAGACCGACTGTCTCCCCTTTAGATATATCGCTCTGTGGCTGGGGGACAGGACCGACCGTCCCTATCCCTTGTGCTGTAAGTGCAGAGACTACGGTCCCATCTGCACAGATGTGGGGCTTAAAATCTCCCCTTGGTGGGTTAGGCTGCCGCTGGAGAGAGGGTGTAACAAGCTCCTCTCTCTGGACGGTAAACTGCCGCTGGGGAGGGGGGTTAGCAGGCTCCTCTCCCTGCCACTCTCTCTGCTGGTGGAAAGGGGGACCAGCTGTCTCCCCTTTCATTCTCTTGTCCGGCTGCTGGGGTGCGAGACTGACTGTCTCTGCTCCCTGCAGGACACACTGCCGCTGGGGAGGATGGACGACACCATCAGCTCCCTGGGGCACACACTGCCGCTGGGGAGGGAGGACGCTGCTCTCCTCTCCCTTCGCTTCACACTGCCGTCTTGGCATCTCACTTTGCTGCTGGGGGGCAGGAACAACAACCTCTGCCCCCTGTAACTCAGCCTGCCGCTGGGGAGGAAGGACTGCACCTTCGGCTCCCTTGGACACACACGGCTGCTGGGGAGGATGGACGACACCATCAGCTCCCTGGGGCACACATTGCCGCTGGGGAGGGAGGACGCTGCTCTCCTCTCCCTTCACTTCACACTGCCTTCTTGGCATATCCCTTTGCTGCTGGGGGGCAGGAACAACAACCTCTGCCCCCTGTAACTCAGCCTGCCGCTGGGGAGGAAGGACTGCACCTTCGGCTCCCTTGGACACACACGGCTGCTGGGGAGGATGGACGACACCATCAGCTCCCTGGGCCACACATTGCCGCTGGGGAGGGAGGTCTGCAAACCCCCTGGCCCGCTCTGATTCCCACGGCAAGTACTCTCGCACTGCTTTCTTCACACGCTGTATTAGATCCTCTGAGAGGTTGGGTCCGCATATAGCCAGCACCGCGGTGACCTCTCTGTCATACGCCTCTTGAGTGTAGCTGGGTGCCATGCTTGCTCTGCTGCAGTTGGTTCCTTGTAGATAGGGGCGCTGTACGGGTACTGGCGTTGCCCTCACTTTGTAATCCAGGAATGGTGTTGTCTGTAGCTGTCCCTCTGGTTGTAGGAACAATCCCGCCGCTTGCCACCAATTGTAACGGACCGTTTCAGCATAAAAGGGGAAAAATCCGTTTAGGCGATAATCCCCTTTTCTAGAGACAGGCACAGCTACTGCAGAACACCAAACTCCCGATCTGGATACGAAATAACACTCCGAATGGAACAGCTGAACAAGAAAAGCATACAATCCGCTTACACTCTTGGCAGTCAGCTTACAATCCAATTCCCCCCAAGAACGAGACGACACTTCATTTTGAGGGTTAAGCAGGAACTCAAGACTGGGACACCCAGTCTGGCTTTTATTACCAACAAGTACATACAGGACACTCCCAGGGGGAGGATGAATTTAACCAATCACATGGATGTACCTCCCACACATTTCCTCCCCTTAGATTAACACTTAACATAATTATACTGTACACCTTTTTCCCCAATTCCTGGATGTACCCCAAATACATATGCTACACCTCCAAAACAGGTATCCCCTGATAGCCCTTATTCAGGGGGACAACATATGCAAGAATCAGCCCATTCGGATCAATGGTTCAGGAGTTATGGGACTTTAAAGTATTGACCGACCGCATGGGTAAAGTATCCGAAAACAGTTCCATGCATTTTGGCCCTGCGGTCGGTCACAAACAGGTGAATGAAACATACGAATTACTGGTGTTATAGAGACTAAGGGGAGTTCGTATGAATCCCCTAGTTCGTACGTTTCTTTCTACCGAACGGCGGGCCGTTCGGTAGTTTCCCCACGAAATCCTGGAAGTCTGGAGGTCTCAGCGGTGTTTGCCTAGTCGAGTGTCCGATTTCAGTTCCAGACACTCGACGGCAAAACACCGCTGTTCGGTAGTTAAAGATGGCCGCCGCCACGTGTTGGTTTCCTGAATGGCGGCCACCCAGAGGACAAAGACCACACTGCACTGATTGCCAATTACCCGTTTGCAACATTGTTGCAAACGGTAATTGGAGGCACACTTAGTCCTGGGTGGTCTGGTTGTTCGGTAGTTTCACTCAATATAATGAATGGAGTGATTCTACCAAACAATCAGATGAATGCTGCATACATATCACCCAGGTAACTGCATACATAAATACATATACAATATACAGGCAGTACAATAGGATATGCTTCACAGTCTTAAAGGGACAGTAGTCCCAAAATGTCCATCGCTGATTTTAAAGGGCCAGTAGCAGCAATATAAATTAGTACATGCCCAAATATAGTCTTTAAAGTGCAATATGTCCAGGGGCCATAGTCAGCGGGCAGGAGGCTAGCAGCCAGGCTTCTCCAGCCCACAGTGGCGAAGTTGGTTTCGCCACAATTCTCCCCTTTACCAATTAGACTAACAGGGTATCTGACCTCCTGCCGGTCAGTGCCCTGGTTAGTCCAGCAACCCACCCACAGAACAGAAGTAGTAGAGCAGCCCACCCATAATAAACAGTTACCACACCTGGGTGAGGGAGAATTTTGTCCAAGTTCAGGTGCCTCCCCACGGCTGGGTGAGAGACTGATAGGCTGCCTTGGTGGGTTGCTGAGGGGGCAGAGACCAGCGGTACTCTGTCCTGTTGCCAGCACTACCACGGGAGTAGTCTGGTGGGAGCCTGGCTGCTGGAGACCGACTGTCTCCCCTTTAGATATATCGCTCTGTGGCTGGGGGACAGGACCGACCGTCCCTATCCCTTGTGCTGTAAGTGCAGAGACTACGGTCCCATCTGCACAGATGTGGGGCTTAAAATCTCCCCTTGGTGGGTTAGGCTGCCGCTGGAGAGAGGGTGTAACAAGCTCCTCTCTCTGGACGGTAAACTGCCGCTGGGGAGGGGGGTTAGCAGGCTCCTCTCCCTGCCACTCTCTCTGCTGGTGGAAAGGGGGACCAGCTGTCTCCCCTTTCATTCTCTTGTCCGGCTGCTGGGGTGCGAGACTGACTGTCTCTGCTCCCTGCAGGACACACTGCCGCTGGGGAGGATAGACGACACCATCAGCTCCCTGGGGCACACACTGCCGCTGGGGAGGGAGGACGCTGCTCTCCTCTCCCTTCGCTTCACACTGCCGTCTTGGCATCTCACTTTGCTGCTGGGGGGCAGGAACAACAACCTCTGCCCCCTGTAACTCAGCCTGCCGCTGGGGAGGAAGGACTGCACCTTCGGCTCCCTTGGACACACACGGCTGCTGGGGAGGATGGACGACACCATCAGCTCCCTGGGGCACACATTGCCGCTGGGGAGGGAGGACGCTGCTCTCCTCTCCCTTCACTTCACACTGCCTTCTTGGCATATCCCTTTGCTGCTGGGGGGCAGGAACAACAACCTCTGCCCCCTGTAACTCAGCCTGCCGCTGGGGAGGAAGGACTGCACCTTCGGCTCCCTTGGACACACACGGCTGCTGGGGAGGATGGACGACACCATCAGCTCCCTGGGCCACATATTGCCGCTGGGGAGGGAGGTCTGCAAACCCCCTGGCCCGCTCTGATTCCCACGGCAAGTACTCTCGCACTGCTTTCTTCACACGCTGTATTAGATCCTCTGAGAGGTTGGGTCCGCATATAGCCAGCACCGCGGTGACCTCTCTGTCATACGCCTCTTGAGTGTAGCTGGGTGCCATGCTTGCTCTGCTGCAGTTGGTTCCTTGTAGATAGGGGCGCTGTACGGGTACTGGCGTTGCCCTCACTTTGTAATCCAGGAATGGTGTTGTCTGTAGCTGTCCCTCTGGTTGTAGGAACAATCCCGCCGCTTGCCACCAATTGTAACGGACCGTTTCAGCATAAAAGGGGAAAAATCCGTTTAGGCGATAATCCCCTTTTCTAGAGACAGGCACAGCTACTGCAGAACACCAAACTCCCGATCTGGATACGAAATAACACTCCGAATGGAACAGCTGAACAAGAAAAGCATACAATCCGCTTACACTCTTGGCAGTCAGCTTACAATCCAATTCCCCCCAAGAACGAGACGACACTTCATTTTGAGGGTTAAGCAGGAACTCAAGACTGGGACACCCAGTCTGGCTTTTATTACCAACAAGTACATACAGGACACTCCCAGGGGGAGGATGAATTTAACCAATCACATGGATGTACCTCCCACACATTTCCTCCCCTTAGATTAACACTTAACATAATTATACTGTACACCTTTTTCCCCAATTCCTGGATGTACCCCAAATACATATGCTACACCTCCAAAACAGGTATCCCCTGATAGCCCTTATTCAGGGGGACAACATATGCAAGAATCAGCCCATTCGGATCAATGGTTCAGGAGTTATGGGACTTTAAAGTATTGACCGACCGCATGGGTAAAGTATCCGAAAACAGTTCCATGCATTTTGGCCCTGCGGTCGGTCACAAACAGGTGAATGAAACATACGAATTACTGGTGTTATAGAGACTAAGGGGAGTTCGTATGAATCCCCTAGTTCGTACGTTTCTTTCTACCGAACGGCGGGCCGTTCGGTAGTTTCCCCACGAAATCCTGGAAGTCTGGAGGTCTCAGCGGTGTTTGCCTAGTCGAGTGTCCGATTTCAGTTCCAGACACTCGACGGCAAAACACCGCTGTTCGGTAGTTAAAGATGGCCGCCGCCACGTGTTGGTTTCCTGAATGGCGGCCACCCAGAGGACAAAGACCACACTGCACTGATTGCCAATTACCCGTTTGCAACATTGTTGCAAACGGTAATTGGAGGCACACTTAGTCCTGGGTGGTCTGGTTGTTCGGTAGTTTCACTCAATATAATGAATGGAGTGATTCTACCAAACAATCAGATGAATGCTGCATACATATCACCCAGGTAACTGCATACATAAATACATATACAATATACAGGCAGTACAATAGGATATGCTTCACAGTCTTAAAGGGACAGTAGTCCCAAAATGTCCATCGCTGATTTTAAAGGGCCAGTAGCAGCAATATAAATTAGTACATGCCCAAATATAGTCTTTAAAGTGCAATATGTCCAGGGGCCATAGTCAGCGGGCAGGAGGCTAGCAGCCAGGCTTCTCCAGCCCACAGTGGCGAAGTTGGTTTCGCCACAATTCTCCCCTTTACCAATTAGACTAACAGGGTATCTGACCTCCTGCCGGTCAGTGCCCTGGTTAGTCCAGCAACCCACCCACAGAACAGAAGTAGTAGAGCAGCCCACCCATAATAAACAGTTACCACACCTGGGTGAGGGAGAATTTTGTCCAAGTTCAGGTGCCTCCCCACGGCTGGGTGAGAGACTGATAGGCTGCCTTGGTGGGTTGCTGAGGGGGCAGAGACCAGCGGTACTCTGTCCTGTTGCCAGCACTACCACGGGAGTAGTCTGGTGGGAGCCTGGCTGCTGGAGACCGACTGTCTCCCCTTTAGATATATCGCTCTGTGGCTGGGGGACAGGACCGACCGTCCCTATCCCTTGTGCTGTAAGTGCAGAGACTACGGTCCCATCTGCACAGATGTGGGGCTTAAAATCTCCCCTTGGTGGGTTAGGCTGCCGCTGGAGAGAGGGTGTAACAAGCTCCTCTCTCTGGACGGTAAACTGCCGCTGGGGAGGGGGGTTAGCAGGCTCCTCTCCCTGCCACTCTCTCTGCTGGTGGAAAGGGGGACCAGCTGTCTCCCCTTTCATTCTCTTGTCCGGCTGCTGGGGTGCGAGACTGACTGTCTCTGCTCCCTGCAGGACACACTGCCGCTGGGGAGGATAGACGACACCATCAGCTCCCTGGGGCACACACTGCCGCTGGGGAGGGAGGACGCTGCTCTCCTCTCCCTTCGCTTCACACTGCCGTCTTGGCATCTCACTTTGCTGCTGGGGGGCAGGAACAACAACCTCTGCCCCCTGTAACTCAGCCTGCCGCTGGGGAGGAAGGACTGCACCTTCGGCTCCCTTGGACACACACGGCTGCTGGGGAGGATGGACGACACCATCAGCTCCCTGGGGCACACATTGCCGCTGGGGAGGGAGGACGCTGCTCTCCTCTCCCTTCACTTCACACTGCCTTCTTGGCATATCCCTTTGCTGCTGGGGGGCAGGAACAACAACCTCTGCCCCCTGTAACTCAGCCTGCCGCTGGGGAGGAAGGACTGCACCTTCGGCTCCCTTGGACACACACGGCTGCTGGGGAGGATGGACGACACCATCAGCTCCCTGGGCCACATATTGCCGCTGGGGAGGGAGGTCTGCAAACCCCCTGGCCCGCTCTGATTCCCACGGCAAGTACTCTCGCACTGCTTTCTTCACACGCTGTATTAGATCCTCTGAGAGGTTGGGTCCGCATATAGCCAGCACCGCGGTGACCTCTCTGTCATACGCCTCTTGAGTGTAGCTGGGTGCCATGCTTGCTCTGCTGCAGTTGGTTCCTTGTAGATAGGGGCGCTGTACGGGTACTGGCGTTGCCCTCACTTTGTAATCCAGGAATGGTGTTGTCTGTAGCTGTCCCTCTGGTTGTAGGAACAATCCCGCCGCTTGCCACCAATTGTAACGGACCGTTTCAGCATAAAAGGGGAAAAATCCGTTTAGGCGATAATCCCCTTTTCTAGAGACAGGCACAGCTACTGCAGAACACCAAACTCCCGATCTGGATACGAAATAACACTCCGAATGGAACAGCTGAACAAGAAAAGCATACAATCCGCTTACACTCTTGGCAGTCAGCTTACAATCCAATTCCCCCCAAGAACGAGACGACACTTCATTTTGAGGGTTAAGCAGGAACTCAAGACTGGGACACCCAGTCTGGCTTTTATTACCAACAAGTACATACAGGACACTCCCAGGGGGAGGATGAATTTAACCAATCACATGGATGTACCTCCCACACATTTCCTCCCCTTAGATTAACACTTAACATAATTATACTGTACACCTTTTTCCCCAATTCCTGGATGTACCCCAAATACATATGCTACACCTCCAAAACAGGTATCCCCTGATAGCCCTTATTCAGGGGGACAACATATGCAAGAATCAGCCCATTCGGATCAATGGTTCAGGAGTTATGGGACTTTAAAGTATTGACCGACCGCATGGGTAAAGTATCCGAAAACAGTTCCATGCATTTTGGCCCTGCGGTCGGTCACAAACAGGTGAATGAAACATACGAATTACTGGTGTTATAGAGACTAAGGGGAGTTCGTATGAATCCCCTAGTTCGTACGTTTCTTTCTACCGAACGGCGGGCCGTTCGGTAGTTTCCCCACGAAATCCTGGAAGTCTGGAGGTCTCAGCGGTGTTTGCCTAGTCGAGTGTCCGATTTCAGTTCCAGACACTCGACGGCAAAACACCGCTGTTCGGTAGTTAAAGATGGCCGCCGCCACGTGTTGGTTTCCTGAATGGCGGCCACCCAGAGGACAAAGACCACACTGCACTGATTGCCAATTACCCGTTTGCAACATTGTTGCAAACGGTAATTGGAGGCACACTTAGTCCTGGGTGGTCTGGTTGTTCGGTAGTTTCACTCAATATAATGAATGGAGTGATTCTACCAAACAATCAGATGAATGCTGCATACATATCACCCAGGTAACTGCATACATAAATACATATACAATATACAGGCAGTACAATAGGATATGCTTCACAGTCTTAAAGGGACAGTAGTCCCAAAATGTCCATCGCTGATTTTAAAGGGCCAGTAGCAGCAATATAAATTAGTACATGCCCAAATATAGTCTTTAAAGTGCAATATGTCCAGGGGCCATAGTCAGCGGGCAGGAGGCTAGCAGCCAGGCTTCTCCAGCCCACAGTGGCGAAGTTGGTTTCGCCACAATTCTCCCCTTTACCAATTAGACTAACAGGGTATCTGACCTCCTGCCGGTCAGTGCCCTGGTTAGTCCAGCAACCCACCCACAGAACAGAAGTAGTAGAGCAGCCCACCCATAATAAACAGTTACCACACCTGGGTGAGGGAGAATTTTGTCCAAGTTCAGGTGCCTCCCCACGGCTGGGTGAGAGACTGATAGGCTGCCTTGGTGGGTTGCTGAGGGGGCAGAGACCAGCGGTACTCTGTCCTGTTGCCAGCACTACCACGGGAGTAGTCTGGTGGGAGCCTGGCTGCTGGAGACCGACTGTCTCCCCTTTAGATATATCGCTCTGTGGCTGGGGGACAGGACCGACCATCCCTATCCCTTGTGCTGTAAGTGCAGAGACTACGGTCCCATCTGCACAGATGTGGGGCTTAAAATCTCCCCTTGGTGGGTTAGGCTGCCGCTGGAGAGAGGGTGTAACAAGCTCCTCTCTCTGGACGGTAAACTGCCGCTGGGGAGGGGGGTTAGCAGGCTCCTCTCCCTGCCACTCTCTCTGCTGGTGGAAAGGGGGACCAGCTGTCTCCCCTTTCATTCTCTTGTCCGGCTGCTGGGGTGCGAGACTGACTGTCTCTGCTCCCTGCAGGACACACTGCCGCTGGGGAGGATAGACGACACCATCAGCTCCCTGGGGCACACACTGCCGCTGGGGAGGGAGGACGCTGCTCTCCTCTCCCTTCGCTTCACACTGCCGTCTTGGCATCTCACTTTGCTGCTGGGGGGCAGGAACAACAACCTCTGCCCCCTGTAACTCAGCCTGCCGCTGGGGAGGAAGGACTGCACCTTCGGCTCCCTTGGACACACACGGCTGCTGGGGAGGATGGACGACACCATCAGCTCCCTGGGGCACACATTGCCGCTGGGGAGGGAGGACGCTGCTCTCCTCTCCCTTCACTTCACACTGCCTTCTTGGCATATCCCTTTGCTGCTGGGGGGCAGGAACAACAACCTCTGCCCCCTGTAACTCAGCCTGCCGCTGGGGAGGAAGGACTGCACCTTCGGCTCCCTTGGACACACACGGCTGCTGGGGAGGATGGACGACACCATCAGCTCCCTGGGCCACATATTGCCGCTGGGGAGGGAGGTCTGCAAACCCCCTGGCCCGCTCTGATTCCCACGGCAAGTACTCTCGCACTGCTTTCTTCACACGCTGTATTAGATCCTCTGAGAGGTTGGGTCCGCATATAGCCAGCACCGCGGTGACCTCTCTGTCATACGCCTCTTGAGTGTAGCTGGGTGCCATGCTTGCTCTGCTGCAGTTGGTTCCTTGTAGATAGGGGCGCTGTACGGGTACTGGCGTTGCCCTCACTTTGTAATCCAGGAATGGTGTTGTCTGTAGCTGTCCCTCTGGTTGTAGGAACAATCCCGCCGCTTGCCACCAATTGTAACGGACCGTTTCAGCATAAAAGGGGAAAAATCCGTTTAGGCGATAATCCCCTTTTCTAGAGACAGGCACAGCTACTGCAGAACACCAAACTCCCGATCTGGATACGAAATAACACTCCGAATGGAACAGCTGAACAAGAAAAGCATACAATCCGCTTACACTCTTGGCAGTCAGCTTACAATCCAATTCCCCCCAAGAACGAGACGACACTTCATTTTGAGGGTTAAGCAGGAACTCAAGACTGGGACACCCAGTCTGGCTTTTATTACCAACAAGTACATACAGGACACTCCCAGGGGGAGGATGAATTTAACCAATCACATGGATGTACCTCCCACACATTTCCTCCCCTTAGATTAACACTTAACATAATTATACTGTACACCTTTTTCCCCAATTCCTGGATGTACCCCAAATACATATGCTACACCTCCAAAACAGGTATCCCCTGATAGCCCTTATTCAGGGGGACAACATATGCAAGAATCAGCCCATTCGGATCAATGGTTCAGGAGTTATGGGACTTTAAAGTATTGACCGACCGCATGGGTAAAGTATCCGAAAACAGTTCCATGCATTTTGGCCCTGCGGTCGGTCACAAACAGGTGAATGAAACATACGAATTACTGGTGTTATAGAGACTAAGGGGAGTTCGTATGAATCCCCTAGTTCGTACGTTTCTTTCTACCGAACGGCGGGCCGTTCGGTAGTTTCCCCACGAAATCCTGGAAGTCTGGAGGTCTCAGCGGTGTTTGCCTAGTCGAGTGTCCGATTTCAGTTCCAGACACTCGACGGCAAAACACCGCTGTTCGGTAGTTAAAGATGGCCGCCGCCACGTGTTGGTTTCCTGAATGGCGGCCACCCAGAGGACAAAGACCACACTGCACTGATTGCCAATTACCCGTTTGCAACATTGTTGCAAACGGTAATTGGAGGCACACTTAGTCCTGGGTGGTCTGGTTGTTCGGTAGTTTCACTCAATATAATGAATGGAGTGATTCTACCAAACAATCAGATGAATGCTGCATACATATCACCCAGGTAACTGCATACATAAATACATATACAATATACAGGCAGTACAATAGGATATGCTTCACAGTCTTAAAGGGACAGTAGTCCCAAAATGTCCATCGCTGATTTTAAAGGGCCAGTAGCAGCAATATAAATTAGTACATGCCCAAATATAGTCTTTAAAGTGCAATATGTCCAGGGGCCATAGTCAGCGGGCAGGAGGCTAGCAGCCAGGCTTCTCCAGCCCACAGTGGCGAAGTTGGTTTCGCCACAATTCTCCCCTTTACCAATTAGACTAACAGGGTATCTGACCTCCTGCCGGTCAGTGCCCTGGTTAGTCCAGCAACCCACCCACAGAACAGAAGTAGTAGAGCAGCCCACCCATAATAAACAGTTACCACACCTGGGTGAGGGAGAATTTTGTCCAAGTTCAGGTGCCTCCCCACGGCTGGGTGAGAGACTGATAGGCTGCCTTGGTGGGTTGCTGAGGGGGCAGAGACCAGCGGTACTCTGTCCTGTTGCCAGCACTACCACGGGAGTAGTCTGGTGGGAGCCTGGCTGCTGGAGACCGACTGTCTCCCCTTTAGATATATCGCTCTGTGGCTGGGGGACAGGACCGACCGTCCCTATCCCTTGTGCTGTAAGTGCAGAGACTACGGTCCCATCTGCACAGATGTGGGGCTTAAAATCTCCCCTTGGTGGGTTAGGCTGCCGCTGGAGAGAGGGTGTAACAAGCTCCTCTCTCTGGACGGTAAACTGCCGCTGGGGAGGGGGGTTAGCAGGCTCCTCTCCCTGCCACTCTCTCTGCTGGTGGAAAGGGGGACCAGCTGTCTCCCCTTTCATTCTCTTGTCCGGCTGCTGGGGTGCGAGACTGACTGTCTCTGCTCCCTGCAGGACACACTGCCGCTGGGGAGGATAGACGACACCATCAGCTCCCTGGGGCACACACTGCCGCTGGGGAGGGAGGACGCTGCTCTCCTCTCCCTTCGCTTCACACTGCCGTCTTGGCATCTCACTTTGCTGCTGGGGGGCAGGAACAACAACCTCTGCCCCCTGTAACTCAGCCTGCCGCTGGGGAGGAAGGACTGCACCTTCGGCTCCCTTGGACACACACGGCTGCTGGGGAGGATGGACGACACCATCAGCTCCCTGGGGCACACATTGCCGCTGGGGAGGGAGGACGCTGCTCTCCTCTCCCTTCACTTCACACTGCCTTCTTGGCATATCCCTTTGCTGCTGGGGGGCAGGAACAACAACCTCTGCCCCCTGTAACTCAGCCTGCCGCTGGGGAGGAAGGACTGCACCTTCGGCTCCCTTGGACACACACGGCTGCTGGGGAGGATGGACGACACCATCAGCTCCCTGGGCCACATATTGCCGCTGGGGAGGGAGGTCTGCAAACCCCCTGGCCCGCTCTGATTCCCACGGCAAGTACTCTCGCACTGCTTTCTTCACACGCTGTATTAGATCCTCTGAGAGGTTGGGTCCGCATATAGCCAGCACCGCGGTGACCTCTCTGTCATACGCCTCTTGAGTGTAGCTGGGTGCCATGCTTGCTCTGCTGCAGTTGGTTCCTTGTAGATAGGGGCGCTGTACGGGTACTGGCGTTGCCCTCACTTTGTAATCCAGGAATGGTGTTGTCTGTAGCTGTCCCTCTGGTTGTAGGAACAATCCCGCCGCTTGCCACCAATTGTAACGGACCGTTTCAGCATAAAAGGGGAAAAATCCGTTTAGGCGATAATCCCCTTTTCTAGAGACAGGCACAGCTACTGCAGAACACCAAACTCCCGATCTGGATACGAAATAACACTCCGAATGGAACAGCTGAACAAGAAAAGCATACAATCCGCTTACACTCTTGGCAGTCAGCTTACAATCCAATTCCCCCCAAGAACGAGACGACACTTCATTTTGAGGGTTAAGCAGGAACTCAAGACTGGGACACCCAGTCTGGCTTTTATTACCAACAAGTACATACAGGACACTCCCAGGGGGAGGATGAATTTAACCAATCACATGGATGTACCTCCCACACATTTCCTCCCCTTAGATTAACACTTAACATAATTATACTGTACACCTTTTTCCCCAATTCCTGGATGTACCCCAAATACATATGCTACACCTCCAAAACAGGTATCCCCTGATAGCCCTTATTCAGGGGGACAACATATGCAAGAATCAGCCCATTCGGATCAATGGTTCAGGAGTTATGGGACTTTAAAGTATTGACCGACCGCATGGGTAAAGTATCCGAAAACAGTTCCATGCATTTTGGCCCTGCGGTCGGTCACAAACAGGTGAATGAAACATACGAATTACTGGTGTTATAGAGACTAAGGGGAGTTCGTATGAATCCCCTAGTTCGTACGTTTCTTTCTACCGAACGGCGGGCCGTTCGGTAGTTTCCCCACGAAATCCTGGAAGTCTGGAGGTCTCAGCGGTGTTTGCCTAGTCGAGTGTCCGATTTCAGTTCCAGACACTCGACGGCAAAACACCGCTGTTCGGTAGTTAAAGATGGCCGCCGCCACGTGTTGGTTTCCTGAATGGCGGCCACCCAGAGGACAAAGACCACACTGCACTGATTGCCAATTACCCGTTTGCAACATTGTTGCAAACGGTAATTGGAGGCACACTTAGTCCTGGGTGGTCTGGTTGTTCGGTAGTTTCACTCAATATAATGAATGGAGTGATTCTACCAAACAATCAGATGAATGCTGCATACATATCACCCAGGTAACTGCATACATAAATACATATACAATATACAGGCAGTACAATAGGATATGCTTCACAGTCTTAAAGGGACAGTAGTCCCAAAATGTCCATCGCTGATTTTAAAGGGCCAGTAGCAGCAATATAAATTAGTACATGCCCAAATATAGTCTTTAAAGTGCAATATGTCCAGGGGCCATAGTCAGCGGGCAGGAGGCTAGCAGCCAGGCTTCTCCAGCCCACAGTGGCGAAGTTGGTTTCGCCACAATTCTCCCCTTTACCAATTAGACTAACAGGGTATCTGACCTCCTGCCGGTCAGTGCCCTGGTTAGTCCAGCAACCCACCCACAGAACAGAAGTAGTAGAGCAGCCCACCCATAATAAACAGTTACCACACCTGGGTGAGGGAGAATTTTGTCCAAGTTCAGGTGCCTCCCCACGGCTGGGTGAGAGACTGATAGGCTGCCTTGGTGGGTTGCTGAGGGGGCAGAGACCAGCGGTACTCTGTCCTGTTGCCAGCACTACCACGGGAGTAGTCTGGTGGGAGCCTGGCTGCTGGAGACCGACTGTCTCCCCTTTAGATATATCGCTCTGTGGCTGGGGGACAGGACCGACCGTCCCTATCCCTTGTGCTGTAAGTGCAGAGACTACGGTCCCATCTGCACAGATGTGGGGCTTAACATCTCCCCTTGGTGGGTTAGGCTGCCGCTGGAGAGAGGGTGTAACAAGCTCCTCTCTCTGGACGGTAAACTGCCGCTGGGGAGGGGGGTTAGCAGGCTCCTCTCCCTGCCACTCTCTCTGCTGGTGGAAAGGGGGACCAGCTGTCTCCCCTTTCATTCTCTTGTCCGGCTGCTGGGGTGCGAGACTGACTGTCTCTGCTCCCTGCAGGACACACTGCCGCTGGGGAGGATGGACGACACCATCAGCTCCCTGGGGCACACACTGCCGCTGGGGAGGGAGGACGCTGCTCTCCTCTCCCTTCGCTTCACACTGCCGTCTTGGCATCTCACTTTGCTGCTGGGGGGCAGGAACAACAACCTCTGCCCCCTGTAACTCAGCCTGCCGCTGGGGAGGAAGGACTGCACCTTCGGCTCCCTTGGACACACACGGCTGCTGGGGAGGATGGACGACACCATCAGCTCCCTGGGGCACACATTGCCGCTGGGGAGGGAGGACGCTGCTCTCCTCTCCCTTCACTTCACACTGCCTTCTTGGCATATCCCTTTGCTGCTGGGGGGCAGGAACAACAACCTCTGCCCCCTGTAACTCAGCCTGCCGCTGGGGAGGAAGGACTGCACCTTCGGCTCTCTTGGACACACACGGCTGCTGGGGAGGATGGACGACACCATCAGCTCCCTGGGCCACACATTGCCGCTGGGGAGGGAGGTCTGCAAACCCCCTGGCCCGCTCTGATTCCCACGGCAAGTACTCTCGCACTGCTTTCTTCACACGCTGTATTAGATCCTCTGAGAGGTTGGGTCCGCATATAGCCAGCACCGCGGTGACCTCTCTGTCATACGCCTCTTGAGTGTAGCTGGGTGCCATGCTTGCTCTGCTGCAGTTGGTTCCTTGTAGATAGGGGCGCTGTACGGGTACTGGCGTTGCCCTCACTTTGTAATCCAGGAATGGTGTTGTCTGTAGCTGTCCCTCTGGTTGTAGGAACAATCCCGCCGCTTGCCACCAATTGTAACGGACCGTTTCAGCATAAAAGGGGAAAAATCCGTTTAGGCGATAATCCCCTTTTCTAGAGACAGGCACAGCTACTGCAGAACACCAAACTCCCGATCTGGATACGAAATAACACTCCGAATGGAACAGCTGAACAAGAAAAGCATACAATCCGCTTACACTCTTGGCAGTCAGCTTACAATCCAATTCCCCCCAAGAACGAGACGACACTTCATTTTGAGGGTTAAGCAGGAACTCAAGACTGGGACACCCAGTCTGGCTTTTATTACCAACAAGTACATACAAGACACTCCCAGGGGGAGGATGAATTTAACCAATCACATGGATGTACCTCCCACACATTTCCTCCCCTTAGATTAACACTTAACATAATTATACTGTACACCTTTTTCCCCAATTCCTGGATGTACCCCAAATACATATGCTACACCTCCAAAACAGGTATCCCCTGATAGCCCTTATTCAGGGGGACAACATATGCAAGAATCAGCCCATTCGGATCAATGGTTCAGGAGTTATGGGACTTTAAAGTATTGACCGACCGCATGGGTAAAGTATCCGAAAACAGTTCCATGCATTTTGGCCCTGCGGTCGGTCACAAACAGGTGAATGAAACATACGAATTACTGGTGTTATAGAGACTAAGGGGAGTTCGTATGAATCCCCTAGTTCGTACGTTTCTTTCTACCGAACGGCGGGCCGTTCGGTAGTTTCCCCACGAAATCCTGGAAGTCTGGAGGTCTCAGCGGTGTTTGCCTAGTCGAGTGTCCGATTTCAGTTCCAGACACTCGACGGCAAAACACCGCTGTTCGGTAGTTAAAGATGGCCGCCGCCACGTGTTGGTTTCCTGAATGGCGGCCACCCAGAGGACAAAGACCACACTGCACTGATTGCCAATTACCCGTTTGCAACATTGTTGCAAACGGTAATTGGAGGCACACTTAGTCCTGGGTGGTCTGGTTGTTCGGTAGTTTCACTCAATATAATGAATGGAGTGATTCTACCGAACAATCAGATGAATGCTGCATACATATCACCCAGGTAACTGCATACATAAATACATATACAATATACAGGCAGTACAATAGGATATGCTTCACAGTCTTAAAGGGACAGTAGTCCCAAAATGTCCATCGCTGATTTTAAAGGGCCAGTAGCAGCAATATAAATTAGTACATGCCCAAATATAGTCTTTAAAGTGCAATATGTCCAGGGGCCATAGTCAGCGGGCAGGAGGCTAGCAGCCAGGCTTCTCCAGCCCACAGTGGCGAAGTTGGTTTCGCCACAATTCTCCCCTTTACCAATTAGACTAACAGGGTATCTGACCTCCTGCCGGTCAGTGCCCTGGTTAGTCCAGCAACCCACCCACAGAACAGAAGTAGTAGAGCAGCCCACCCATAATAAACAGTTACCACACCTGGGTGAGGGAGAATTTTGTCCAAGTTCAGGTGCCTCCCCACGGCTGGGTGAGAGACTGATAGGCTGCCTTGGTGGGTTGCTGAGGGGGCAGAGACCAGCGGTACTCTGTCCTGTTGCCAGCACTACCACGGGAGTAGTCTGGTGGGAGCCTGGCTGCTGGAGACCGACTGTCTCCCCTTTAGATATATCGCTCTGTGGCTGGGGGACAGGACCGACCGTCCCTATCCCTTGTGCTGTAAGTGCAGAGACTACGGTCCCATCTGCACAGATGTGGGGCTTAACATCTCCCCTTGGTGGGTTAGGCTGCCGCTGGAGAGAGGGTGTAACAAGCTCCTCTCTCTGGACGGTAAACTGCCGCTGGGGAGGGGGGTTAGCAGGCTCCTCTCCCTGCCACTCTCTCTGCTGGTGGAAAGGGGGACCAGCTGTCTCCCCTTTCATTCTCTTGTCCGGCTGCTGGGGTGCGAGACTGACTGTCTCTGCTCCCTGCAGGACACACTGCCGCTGGGGAGGATGGACGACACCATCAGCTCCCTGGGGCACACACTGCCGCTGGGGAGGGAGGACGCTGCTCTCCTCTCCCTTCGCTTCACACTGCCGTCTTGGCATCTCACTTTGCTGCTGGGGGGCAGGAACAACAACCTCTGCCCCCTGTAACTCAGCCTGCCGCTGGGGAGGAAGGACTGCACCTTCGGCTCCCTTGGACACACACGGCTGCTGGGGAGGATGGACGACACCATCAGCTCCCCGGGGCACACATTGCCGCTGGGGAGGGAGGACGCTGCTCTCCTCTCCCTTCCCTTCACACTGCCTTCTTGGCATATCACTTTGCTGCTGGGGGGCAGGAACAACAACCTCTGCCCCCTGTAACTCAGCCTGCCGCTGGGGAGGAAGGACTGCACCTTCGGCTCCCTTGGACACACACGGCTGCTGGGGAGGATGGACGACACCATCAGCTCCCTGGGGCACACATTGCCGCTGGGGAGGGAGGACGCTGCTCTCCTCTCCCTTCACTTCACACTGCCTTCTTGTCATATCCCTTTGCTGCTGGGGGGCAGGAACAACAACCTCTGCCCCCTGTAACTCAGCCTGCCGCTGGGGAGGAAGGACTGCACCTTCGGCTCCCTTGGACACACACGGCTGCTGGGGAGGATGGACGACACCATCAGCTCCCTGGGCCACACATTGCCGCTGGGGAGGGAGGTCTGCAAACCCCCTGGCCCGCTCTGATTCCCACGGCAAGTACTCTCGCACTGCTTTCTTCACACGCTGTATTAGATCCTCTGAGAGGTTGGGTCCGCATATAGCCAGCACCGCGGTGACCTCTCTGTCATACGCCTCTTGAGTGTAGCTGGGTGCCATGCTTGCTCTGCTGCACTTGGTTCCTTGTAGATAGGGGCGCTGTACGGGTACTGGTGTTGCCCTCACTTTGTAATCCAGGAATGGTGTTGTCTGTAGCTGTCCCTCTGGTTGTAGGAACAATCCCGCCGCTTGCCACCAATTGTAACGGACCGTTTCAGCATAAAAGGGGAAAAATCCGTTTAGGCGATAATCCCCTTTTCTAGAGACAGGCACAGCTACTGCAGAACACCAAACTCCCGATCTGGATACGAAATAACACTCCGAATGGAACAGCTGAACAAGAAAAGCATACAATCCGCTTACACTCTTGGCAGTCAGCTTACAATCCAATTCCCCCCAAGAACGAGACGACACTTCATTTTGAGGGTTAAGCAGGAACTCAAGACTGGGACACCCAGTCTGGCTTTTATTACCAACAAGTACATACAGGACACTCCCAGGGGGAGGATGAATTTAACCAATCACATGGATGTACCTCCCACACATTTCCTCCCCTTAGATTAACACTTAACATAATTATACTGTACACCTTTTTCCCCAATTCCTGGATGTACCCCAAATACATATGCTACACCTCCAAAACAGGTATCCCCTGATAGCCCTTATTCAGGGGGACAACATATGCAAGAATCAGCCCATTCGGATCAATGGTTCAGGAGTTATGGGACTTTAAAGTATTGACCGACCGCATGGGTAAAGTATCCGAAAACAGTTCCATGCATTTTGGCCCTGCGGTCGGTCACAAACAGGTGAATGAAACATACGAATTACTGGTGTTATAGAGACTAAGGGGAGTTCGTATGAATCCCCTAGTTCGTACGTTTCTTTCTACCGAACGGCGGGCCGTTCGGTAGTTTCCCCACGAAATCCTGGAAGTCTGGAGGTCTCAGCGGTGTTTGCCTAGTCGAGTGTCCGATTTCAGTTCCAGACACTCGACGGCAAAACACCGCTGTTCGGTAGTTAAAGATGGCCGCCGCCACGTGTTGGTTTCCTGAATGGCGGCCACCCAGAGGACAAAGACCACACTGCACTGATTGCCAATTACCCGTTTGCAACATTGTTGCAAACGGTAATTGGAGGCACACTTAGTCCTGGGTGGTCTGGTTGTTCGGTAGTTTCACTCAATATAATGAATGGAGTGATTCTACCGAACAATCAGATGAATGCTGCATACATATCACCCAGGTAACTGCATACATAAATACATATACAATATACAGGCAGTACAATAGGATATGCTTCACAGTCTTAAAGGGACAGTAGTCCCAAAATGTCCATCGCTGATTTTAAAGGGCCAGTAGCAGCAATATAAATTAGTACATGCCCAAATATAGTCTTTAAAGTGCAATATGTCCAGGGGCCATAGTCAGCGGGCAGGAGGCTAGCAGCCAGGCTTCTCCAGCCCACAGTGGCGAAGTTGGTTTCGCCACAATTCTCCCCTTTACCAATTAGACTAACAGGGTATCTGACCTCCTGCCGGTCAGTGCCCTGGTTAGTCCAGCAACCCACCCACAGAACAGAAGTAGTAGAGCAGCCCACCCATAATAAACAGTTACCACACCTGGGTGAGGGAGAATTTTGTCCAAGTTCAGGTGCCTCCCCACGGCTGGGTGAGAGACTGATAGGCTGCCTTGGTGGGTTGCTGAGGGGGCAGAGACCAGCGGTACTCTGTCCTGTTGCCAGCACTACCACGGGAGTAGTCTGGTGGGAGCCTGGCTGCTGGAGACCGACTGTCTCCCCTTTAGATATATCGCTCTGTGGCTGGGGGACAGGACCGACCGTCCCTATCCCTTGTGCTGTAAGTGCAGAGACTACGGTCCCATCTGCACAGATGTGGGGCTTAACATCTCCCCTTGGTGGGTTAGGCTGCCGCTGGAGAGAGGGTGTAACAAGCTCCTCTCTCTGGACGGTAAACTGCCGCTGGGGAGGGGGGTTAGCAGGCTCCTCTCCCTGCCACTCCCTCTGCTGGTGGAAAGGGGGACCAGCTGTCTCCCCTTTCATTCTCTTGTCCGGCTGCTGGGGTGCGAGACTGACTGTCTCTGCTCCCTGCAGGACACACTGCCGCTGGGGAGGATGGACGACACCATCAGCTCCCTGGGGCACACACTGCCGCTGGGGAGGGAGGACGCTGCTCTCCTCTCCCTTCGCTTCACACTGCCGTCTTGGCATCTCACTTTGCTGCTGGGGGGCAGGAACAACAACCTCTGCCCCCTGTAACTCAGCCTGCCGCTGGGGAGGAAGGACTGCACCTTCGGCTCCCTTGGACACACACGGCTGCTGGGGAGGATGGACGACACCATCAGCTCCCCGGGGCACACATTGCCGCTGGGGAGGGAGGACGCTGCTCTCCTCTCCCTTCCCTTCACACTGCCTTCTTGGCATATCACTTTGCTGCTGGGGGGCAGGAACAACAACCTCTGCCCCCTGTAACTCAGCCTGCCGCTGGGGAGGAAGGACTGCACCTTCGGCTCCCTTGGACACACACGGCTGCTGGGCAGGATGGACGACACCATCAGCTCCCTGGGGCACACATTGCCGCTGGGGAGGGAGGACGCTGCTCTCCTCTCCCTTCACTTCACACTGCCTTCTTGGCATATCCCTTTGCTGCTGGGGGGCAGGAACAACAACCTCTGCCCCCTGTAACTCAGCCTGCCGCTGGGGAGGAAGGACTGCACCTTCGGCTCCCTTGGACACACACGGCTGCTGGGGAGGATGGACGACACCATCAGCTCCCTGGGCCACACATTGCCGCTGGGGAGGGAGGTCTGCAAACCCCCTGGCCCGCTCTGATTCCCACGGCAAGTACTCTCGCACTGCTTTCTTCACACGCTGTATTAGATCCTCTGAGAGGTTGGGTCCGCATATAGCCAGCACCGCGGTGACCTCTCTGTCATACGCCTCTTGAGTGTAGCTGGGTGCCATGCTTGCTCTGCTGCAGTTGGTTCCTTGTAGATAGGGGCGCTGTACGGGTACTGGCGTTGCCCTCACTTTGTAATCCAGGAATGGTGTTGTCTGTAGCTGTCCCTCTGGTTGTAGGAACAATCCCGCCGCTTGCCACCAATTGTAACGGACCGTTTCAGCATAAAAGGGGAAAAATCCGTTTAGGCGATAATCCCCTTTTCTAGAGACAGGCACAGCTACTGCAGAACACCAAACTCCCGATCTGGATACGAAATAACACTCCGAATGGAACAGCTGAACAAGAAAAGCATACAATCCGCTTACACTCTTGGCAGTCAGCTTACAATCCAATTCCCCCCAAGAACGAGACGACACTTCATTTTGAGGGTTAAGCAGGAACTCAAGACTGGGACACCCAGTCTGGCTTTTATTACCAACAAGTACATACAGGACACTCCCAGGGGGAGGATGAATTTAACCAATCACATGGATGTACCTCCCACACATTTCCTCCCCTTAGATTAACACTTAACATAATTATACTGTACACCTTTTTCCCCAATTCCTGGATGTACCCCAAATACATATGCTACACCTCCAAAACAGGTATCCCCTGATAGCCCTTATTCAGGGGGACAACATATGCAAGAATCAGCCCATTCGGATCAATGGTTCAGGAGTTATGGGACTTTAAAGTATTGACCGACCGCATGGGTAAAGTATCCGAAAACAGTTCCATGCATTTTGGCCCTGCGGTCGGTCACAAACAGGTGAATGAAACATACGAATTACTGGTGTTATAGAGACTAAGGGGAGTTCGTATGAATCCCCTAGTTCGTACGTTTCTTTCTACCGAACGGCGGGCCGTTCGGTAGTTTCCCCACGAAATCCTGGAAGTCTGGAGGTCTCAGCGGTGTTTGCCTAGTCGAGTGTCCGATTTCAGTTCCAGACACTCGACGGCAAAACACCGCTGTTCGGTAGTTAAAGATGGCCGCCGCCACGTGTTGGTTTCCTGAATGGCGGCCACCCAGAGGACAAAGACCACACTGCACTGAATGCCAATTACCCGTTTGCAACATTGTTGCAAACGGTAATTGGAGGCACACTTAGTCCTGGGTGGTCTGGTTGTTCGGTAGTTTCACTCAATATAATGAATGGAGTGATTCTACCAAACAATCAGATGAATGCTGCATACATATCACCCAGGTAACTGCATACATAAATACATACACAATATACAGGCAGTACAATAGGATATGCTTCACAGTCTTAAAGGGACAGTAGTCCCAAAATGTCCATCGCTGATTTTAAAGGGCCAGTAGCAGCAATATAAATTAGTACATGCCCAAATATAGTCTTTAAAGTGCAATATGTCCAGGGGCCATAGTCAGCGGGCAGGAGGCTAGCAGCCAGGCTTCTCCAGCCCACAGTGGCGAAGTTGGTTTCGCCACAATATATATATGAGTATATTGCTTTAATATTATATATATTTATTCATTTACTCATTCTAGTATTTTTTCTCAGCCTTTTCTGTGCTTTTACACTCTGCTTAGGTGACATGGGCTGACTCCCCAGTCAACCTATAAACACAATTGCCTCTCTTATTTTTTCTACCATACTTATATTCTTATACTGTCTGTTTAACTGACACACTTTTCCCCGCAGCGCCCGGCATTTTGCCGGTCCGCTCCGCTCTGTTTTTCCCCTCACACACTTCGTGTGTTGCATTGCGTCTCCATAGAGACGCTTCCCGCCCTTTTCTTGCCGCGGCCATTTCTATTAACTTTTTCCCGGGCTTCCTCTCAGCGCCATCTTGCGGAAATTTTATGCGCGGCGGTTCACTCGCATTTCGGCTCCCACTGCAGAACGCGACCAAGCTGTTCGGTAAGTACTTTTATCCCTTAAAGCCCCAGACCTTTTTATTTTAAATCATTAAAGATACATACTCAAAATTTCCCTTTTTTCTTGACAGGTTTTTTTCAACTTAAAAAATCCTTGCTTGATACTGAGGGTGACCCCCTCAAGCCTTTATTCAGAGGGTGACCCCCTCTAGCCTTCCTTCAAGGGTGACCCCCCTTTTTTCTGCCTCTATACAGGGTAATCCCTATTTGATAACTCAGGCACATACCTGTTATTTGATTTTGGACATTTTATTGTCCTTCTCTCTCTGGGTGAACCCCATTGATATATTGTGGATGAACCCCACTGTTACAAAATTACTTTCTGTATAAGTCCACCGCCTCATTGTAATTAGTTTGTCTGCATACCAAAATTAAAAATAATAAAAATAATAAAAATAAATACCAATTAAAAAAAAAAATTAGAATGGAGTAGGGGGGGCGGAGCCAGCAGCGCAACGGAGCAGTCGCATCTCCTGGAGCTCCGTCCAAATACCGACCTAAAAGAACTATTTGTGGGTTAACCCGAACCCAAAAGTCCCGGCAAAGAACGCTGCAGTATACCAGCAGAATATGGGCCGGAAAACGAAGAAGGTGAAGGCCGACAGAGGTCCCCAGAACAGAGACATAGGAGACATGTTGCGGAACACGCAGCAGGCCGCATGGTCTAAAATGGCGCTCACGGACGACTTCTCCTCTTACTCCTCCGAGGATTTCGCCACGGACCTCATGGAGGGAGCCTCCTTCCAGCACACACCTACCCGCAGCACTGAACCCACGAAAACAAGTGACCCGGTCACGGCCGAGCAATTAAAAAAAATGCTTGCGGAGTTGAGGAAGGATCTAGGGGCAGACATGGCCTACTATAAGGAGGCAATGGAGAGAGCAACGGCCAAAATCACCCACTTAGAGGCTTGCACGAACACCCATGACTCCAGACTCACCAAGCTTGAAACACGGGTGACAGACCTGGAGACACAGCAAGGCGCCACCACAGATCGTCTGGATGCCTTAGAGGACCAGAGGAGACGGTACAATGTAAAAATCCGAGGGATACCGGAAACGGTCGACCTCACTGAACTACCCCACTATGCTCGACGTCTCCTCGGAACCCTGCTGCCTGCGAAACAGGTCAAAGCCATAAAACTGGACGGGCTCTTCCGACTGCCGAAACCAGTTAGAGCCCCGGCATCCGCAACGGCGGACCTTATAGTAAGGTTCCAGACGCTAGCTGACAAGGCCTCCCTCCTGGCTGCACTAAAGGGGAAAACTCCTTTGATGTTTGAAGACACCGAACTGAAAATATTTCCAGACCTCACTAAGAACACACTTACCTGGCGAAAGTCAATGCAACCACTCCTGCAGAACCTCCGTGATAAGGGGATTTCATACCGCTGGGGAACACCACGTGCGGTATCCTTCACCCACGCAGGGACCACCCATAAGGCTAAAGACCACAGGGAGCTGGAGTCCATCTTGTCCGCAACAGGAATATTGCGAATGCCACCGACCAACAAACCAGGACTGTCCATGATAAACCCTGCTAACATCCGAGAGTTTACCCCCAGAGCGCACCACGGAACACCGCCTACCAATGGTACCACCTGAAGCACCAGCAGTCAACCAGCTCCAGGGGACAACCTGCTCCACAACTCGAGATGGACTTTAACCCCTTAAGGACACATGACATGTGTGACATGTCATGATTCCCTTTTATTCCAGAAGTTTGGTCCTTAAGGGGTTAAATTGCAAAGTTTGAAACTACAATTTTCTCTTTTACTGTTTTTATTGCTTTTTATATTGCTTTTAATTTTATGTTTCCGCTGCAGGCCGCATTGTGTGCACCAATCTTGTACCCCACTCTTCTAGCTGACACTAACTTCCTCCTAACAAGGCACCGCTAACGCCTAACAGTCATTTACACACACACACACCTCGGTTATCACACCAGCCAACAAGGTGTATCACAGACCCACGGCTAGTAGTACCGTACCCTGAGATCACAGCTAGACTGCTACTACTTCCACATGCCCTACCTCTGAGGAACAACCCCCCCTCCTCCCCGCCAGCCACCAGATGTACCCACCACCCCGTACTTCTATGTCGGTAACCGGCAAAGGGAGATCCCCTATGTGGCTTAACACACACGAGGAACACATCACGAGCACTACCACAAGGGGTTAAAGAGTCAAACACCACATCTGCACATCCTAACATAAAAACATAAAATGTGCACTGTTCACGGATGCCAACTCTGTACTTATATGTTGTTCATTAAGCAGACATATGCTGTTGTGGCATTGCCTGTAACGTTGTTTTACCATGCACAAATAAATAAAGAATTAAAAAAAAAAAAAAAAAAAATTAAACTATATATATATATATTGTATATAATATTATTTTCTTTTGTGGTGTTATTGACATTATGTCTGATGTGCCAGAACCAGCAGTTTCTGCCGATCTTAAGGCTTGGCTATTCAATGCCATCACTGAATCTATTCCTAAAGCTTTAGTGGCTTTCAGCGAGCAGACAATACCAGCCCCTACGCGACCATTACCCAACTCTCAGACTCCGAAGATTCTCACACTTCAGAGCATGAAGGAGCCCCTCGCAAACGCCCTTGGAAGGGCGATAGCGCCACCGCCGGTAAAGGCAAAGCGCCTGCTAAACACCCTAAAGTGCCCTATTCAAAACCTAAACATGATTTTGACGCATTTGAGGGTTCTACCTCTAACTTTAACCTCCAAGTATTAGACGAATACTACGCAGAACACTCTGATACTGAGGCTCCGCCTCATAAGACATTCCGAGACCTTTATCCATCCGATTCTACAACTAATGAACCCCTCATACCTCTAGAGGAACTCCAATCGGAGTCTGACCCCATGGATACCTTATTTGACACCTCTGGACGCCCTCTATTTGACCCCAGGTGCATTAGGCACCCTAGATCGGCCGAATGGACACCCCCAGACCACATTGCCAAATATTGTAGAATGTGGCTCCGTCGGCCTTTAGAAAAAGAGGTGAGAGCCAAATTAAGGGCTGAATGCCCACGCCCCACTATCCCAGACAAGGTGGCCAATACACCAGAATTCGACCCCTTCCTTGTGACCTTTCTAACCAAGTCAGGGAAAGACCCCGGTAAGGGTCTAGAACAGGGTCTTAAAACTGCTCAAGAAAAGTTGATGGATGTGGCGGGCCCGCTCATACAAATCTTCATTATTGCAGACGAGGCTTTATCAGGTGGCACATTTGACGCACATATGGTGCGAGAGTGGGCACAAAGGGCCTTATGCCTTTTAGGCAATGCCAATGTGGCAATATCAACAGAGCGGCGGAAAGCCGTCCTTTATAAAATTGATGCTAAACTTGCCGAACTAGGCACTAAAGAACTTGGTCCAGAGGCTCAAGGCATGTTATTTGGAGACAAGTTCATAAAAGAACTAAGTAAACATGTCTCTGTTTTTACAACACTAACAAAGGCACAATCCTCTATTCGCAAGGTATTTAGCTCTCAGCGTTTTTCCGGAAGAGCTGGTCGCTATAGAGGCCGAGCGACTGGCAGAGACGCCTTCACAGGCTACAGGCCTCGACCTTCAGACACCTGGAACTCGGGCAATACCCGATTCCAACACAGACAATTTTTTCCCTCTCGCGGAGCAATCCGAGGACATGGATCCGCTTCCCTACGCGGTCGCTCTGCTACAGGTAATGGACCTTCCTTATTCTCCTATTCCTATTGCAGGCCGGTTAACCCTTTTTTCCCAACAGTGGTCTCAACTAACTCAGGATCCTTGGATCCTTCAAACGGTGTCCGGGTTCCACCTGGATTTTTCAGTCGAACCAATTCAAAATTCCCTTCCTACCCCAATAAAAATGTCTTTGCTAGACGAGTCGACTCTACGGAGCGAACTCAACGATCTATGCACCAAAGGTGCGATCGAACGAGTTGTGGGCCCACAGGTCTTCGTAAGCAACATGTTTCTGGTAAAGAAAAAATCAGGGGGTCTACGACTAGCCATCAACCTGAAAGATCTGAACAATTTCATCGTATACCGTCACTTCAAAATGGAAGGGATCCATTTATTGAGAGACCTACTCTCCGAGGGAGATTGGTTCTCTCGCTTCGACCTAAAGGATGCATACCTCACGGTGCCGGTAACACCAGCACACCGCTGCCTCCTTCAGTTTCGTTGGGAACAGGCACTATGGCAGTTCACCTGCCTCCCCTTCGGCCTATCTTCCGCACCCTGGTGCTTTACCAAACTAATGAAACCAGTGATGACCTTACTGCGGTCCCAAGGAATCCGCTCCATAATCTATCTGGACGATATCCTTCTCATGGCACAGGACCAGGAAACCCTCCTCCATCATACAAACATGACCTCCGCCCTATTGCAGAATCTTGGCTTCGTGATCAATCACCAGAAATCATCTCTAACACCGTCCCAGACGATACAATTCCTGGGATTCCAGATAGACTCCGTTCAAGCAGTCCTTCAACTTCCGGCACCCAGAATAAAATCCATAAAAAGAGACATTCGGAAGTTACTGATATCACCACACCTTTGCCTACGGGATCTAGCCCGCACCATCGGCTTGCTCTCCGCCTCAATACAGGCTATATTCCCTGCCCCACTGCACTACCGGGCACTGCAACGATTAAAGACCCAATACTTACACCAGTCGACGTCCTACGACCAACAGATCACACTCACAGACGAGGTCCGGCTCGAACTCCATTGGTGGCTACAACATATGGATGCCTGGAATGGAAGAGCCATTTTCGGATCCCAACCAGACTTCATCCTGGAATCAGATGCAAGTTTGCTCGGATGGGGCGCAACCTGCTCGGAAACCTCTACAGGAGGACTCTGGTCCCACTCAGAACGCGCACTTCACATCAACTGCCTCGAACTGATTGCAGGCTCATTTGCAATCCGCAGCTTCGCCAAAGATGTCTACAACTGTTCAGTTGTGCTGAAGATGGACAACGTGTCCGCAGTCCGCTACGTGAATCATCTAGGAGGTTCCAAATCAAAGATGCTCTCAGATCTGACCAAGGAATTATATCAGTTCTGCCTAGACAGGAATATCTCCCTGCGAGCGGAATATCTGCCGGGATCAGACAACCTCGTCGCAGACTGGTTCTCCCGCCACTGGAGGGACTCCAGCGATTGGCAACTGAATCCACAAATATTTCAACATCTCCAGATTTGCCGGGGACCATTCAACCTGGACCTCTTTGCATCTCGCCTCAACAGGCAGACGGACGCTTTTTACAGCTGGTTACCGGACCCAGCGTGCCTTGCAGTCGATGCCTTCCTACAGAAGTGGCCGATGTCAGGGGCATATGCGTTCCCTCCATTTTCCATGATTCCACGCACGCTACAACTTCTCAGAACTCAGGGTGTCAAGATAACTCTAGTGACCCCGCTATGGCGGGCCCAACCATGGTACCCTTACCTACTGGAAATGTCAGTGGACTTTCCCCTGCTGCTACCCTGCACCCACGACCTCCTCAGAGACTCGATAGGCAACTTTCACCCATTGGCGATCCAAGACCATCTCCAACTAGTGGCTTGGACCATTTCAGGGGATCGTGGAATGTCTCAGGCCTTTCGACAACTGCTCAGGGACTCCTTTGGGACTCATGGGCCCCAGGAACCAGACGCTCTTACATCTCTGCATGGCGCCTATGGAGTTGCTGGTGCTTGGAAAGGAACCTTGATCCCTTTGCAACACCTATAATTAATATTATTAACTTCCTGTCGTCTCTATTCGACCAGGGTAAATCCTACCGGACCATTAACGTGTTTCGGTCTGCTATTTCTGCAGCGCACGTTCCTATAGAAGGCTCTTCGGTGGGCAAACACCCGTCTGTCTGCAGACTCTTGCGGGGCATCCGCATCGCTAGACCCCCGAATCCCAAATATAATCAATTCTGGGACGTTGCCGTCATGCTCACGTTCTTGGAAGCTTGGCCGGACAACGAAGCGCTTTCCCTACGCCAATTATCAGCCAAATTAGCTCTCCTCCTCTGCTTGGTCTCCTTCCAAAGAGTTTCCGACATCAGGGCTTTCGACTTTCACGCCCTCGATTTCACACCAGAGGGGGTACACTTTCACATCACTAGACGCACCAAGACCAACTCATCTACCGTGAGCTACCCTTACTTCTCGGAGAGACCACTCCTATGCGTAGCCCGGTGCATAAGACACTATATCGCTCGCACTACCCTTCTCAGAGCACCTACCGGGCCCCTCCTGGTATCATATGTACGGCCTCACAAACCAGTCTCGTGCCCTACCATTGCACGCTGGATTAAATGGCTCCTAGCCCTGGCTGGCATTGATGCATCTTTCGGGGCTCACTCGGTTAGAGGCGCAGCCGCCTCTTCAGCACTCTTAGCTGGAGGTTCCTTAGCGGAAATTCTATCCTCCGCTGATTGGTCTACAGAATCCACCTTCCGTACCTTTTATTTTAGACACTCTCCTCACGTTTCTCTGTCCTTGCTATCTGTGCGTTAAAATAGCAAATATGAAGCCTCCTGTCTTGCCATAAAATTCGGGATTATTCTAGCTCCTAGTGACCGAATAATCTAAATTTTATTAAAGACAGGAGGCGAATATTTTCCCACCCTAGATTTATTTTCCCACCCTTCTAGGTAAGTATCCTGTACTATCTCCAATTTCTAACTATGACTTACATCCTCTCTTTCGCTAACCTATACTCATTAGGTCGTTATTATTATAACCCGTTTTTTCTATTATATTTAGTTCATTAAATTCTAGATGGTCATTTACTGTTATACCACTCGGTTATTACCATAGTTAGAGCTTGCACTAAAATTGGAAGTCAGTTCACTGCATTTATTTGGTTTTTCTTTTGCCAAAGAGACCATACTTTCACGATGTTTCTCCTTCCTCCTAGTGTGAAGATCGCTTGCCTTCTGCCTTGACTCTACCTGCGGGTTGATCACTACCTTCATCCTTAAAGATACCTTCACCGTTACCTGTTCATCGTTTTAATGACTACTTTTACATGGTTGACTCTACGACTGATCGGCTACATCAAGAAAGAGGAATTGGGAGGAGCCTGATGACAGTTTATATTGCTGTGATGCACTCTGATTGGTTAAACTTTTTTTTACACTGCTGTTAACTGTTTCTTTGCTGCTGGGAGTTTCAGTAAAGAAAGATAAGCAAATATTCGCCTCCTGTCTTTAATAAAATTTAGATTATTCAGTCACTAGGAGCTAGAATAATCCCGAATTCCCGAACTAGAAACACACAGACAGCTACTGCAATCACCAATCTCCCAAATTGCAAACACATGAATACTCAAACTCCCGAACCGCAAACACATGAATTCACCAATCTCCCGAACTGCAAACACATGAATTCACCAATCTCCTGAACTGCAAACACATGAATTCACCAATCTCCCGAACTGGAACCAGGGGAATGCTCCAAACTCCCGAACTGGAAACACACGAATGCTGTAAACAGCTGAACAGGAAAAACCATACGAACAGCTTAAACTCCTGGCAGTCGCACTGTAACAGCATACAATCCAATTCCCCCCAAGAACGAGACGACACTTCGTTTGAGGGTCAAGCAGAACTGGTTTACTGGGGCTACCTGCCCGGCTTTTATGCAGGTCTCCCACGTGGTGGACACTCCCCTAGGGAACCAGATGGAAGACTGGGAAACATATTTGGACATTGACCAATCACAAACTTACAATCCCACAATTCATCACAATCCCTCCTCTCTGTCCTGGAGATAATTGGGAAATAATCAAATTATCTCCAAGGACAGAGGCAAAACTCCATTAACCACATGGCAGACCAAGGACAATAAAAGACATAAAAATACATTTACATTTATCACATAGAACATACACATTCTACCTATCCCCAGATAGCTCAGATCTGAGCACACATTATTACCAGATAGCACTAAGATCACATACATACAGTTCAATCGCCATGGAGCCAAAGTCTTTCATACAGTCTTTCAGTATACGGCTGGGTTCCATAGCATAGCTATCTGGGGTAACATGTCTTTAACAGTCCACAGAAAGGCATGAATCAGCCTTTCTGCAGGGAAAAAGAACAGTGTGGCAAATAAGGAAGCGGTATTTAACCCCTTAAGGACAAATGACACGTGTGACATGTCATGATTCCCTTTTATTCCAGAAGTTTGGTCCTTAAAGGTTTAAACGGCATGATACATTTATTCATCCACAGAAGGCTGGAAAAAAAAAAGAGCCTGATGGCACAGTGGATTTGAACCCACAACCCCGAAGAGACTGGAGCCTTAATCCAGCGCCCTAGACCGCTCGGCCACACTACCTGCGCAAGATCCCTATGGCTGCGTACTCAAAACACGCACGCCATTTGGGACCGTTCTGATCATTTCCTTTTCTTTCTTGTCAAAAGGTTGCAAGTCCCGACAATATCTTTCCACACTCATGCAGCACTGCTGGCGGCATAGGTCATTTAGAACGCCTTCACCTCTACAAGACCGCAAAAACACAAGAAAACTAGATCAATGCTAAAATATTACACAACCCCCTCTATTTATTCTCACACAGAAAGAGTTTGAAGCGCAAGTTCCTCATGTTACATTCAGGTGAAAGCTGCTAGCGTGTCAAATGACCACCAACAGGTGCATACAAAAGATAACAATTCACCATCAACATAGGCAAAGTGCTGTCCTCCAGTATTCAGCATTCAAATGCTGCCTCTAGGAAATCGATTCATTAACCTGTTTTGACAAAAAGGGAGTAAAGCAAAAAAAAGGAGGAACCCATAAAATGACACGCTAAAGGAACAGGGGGACTCTATTTTTGAGTCCCGACTCCGAGGTTAAAATCCACAGGATTCATTTGAAACAATCAGTAATCCTGCAGCATGTCAAATCTACCTACTGTAGATGAGCAGGACTTTTCCCGATTTGACCATCAACATAATGAAATAACGCAAGTACGGGATATATGGATTATATATGCTAAGCCTGCTTTTTATCCAACTCTGGTATGACAAGAGATCTGTGCTTACTCTTCTCCAAAGCAAAAGCAGCATGACCCCGACGTGATTTGAAAACACAACCTTCTGATCTGGAGTCAGACGCGGTACCGTTGCGCCACGAGGTCTAATTGTAAAGGTGGACGTGGTCGTCAACAGAGTAGCCAACAAAGGTAGGTTTTTTTCCCCCACCGACATAAAATTAGATAGATTCTGACAAATTAAATATTCAGCCTAAAGAGGAAAGAAAATAAGTACTTTTCTTTTCTGCACAATACCACTGTAATTGAAGGCAAAGCCAAACAGAAAGGCACCAGCTAGCCAGTTTCTGTGTTTGTGGCCATGTGAAGCCATACCGGTTTAATTACATTACAATGGAACATGCAAATGCTGGGGTGAATCGTGCATGGTGTGGAATTCTCCACGTGACTTACTCTTTGCTAGCTTTATATTTAGGACAATTTATGGCCTCTTTCAAGTGAGAAGAAAGATGTTAAATTCTCTTCCTAAAGAAGGTGTTTTATGGAATTCAGTAGATGTATTTGAGGATGGCTTCGATGTTCTTGTGGCAAAGTTGGAAACTATGCCACTTTAGTATCTAAAGTGGGTATTGTAACACAGCTTGTTGATCCAAGGAGAAATCGGAATGCACATATGGAGTTCTAAAGGAATCCTGCTGCCCAATTTGGGGCACAATTGAAAATGACTTCAGGTCTTTCTTTTTTTCCTTTCTCCTTCTTTTGGAACAACAAGGGGAAGAAGGGTGGGTGAAATGTTGAAGCTGAGTCTTCTTTTCATCCTGTATTACTTTTCTAACTTTCTGTGTTACTGTTCCATTTTCAAAGATCAAATGAGTATGAAACAAGTGCATTTCCATGTCCACATAAGTTGCATGCTGTGGCAAATAAGGAAGTGGTATTTAAACGGCGTGATACGTTTATTCATCCACAGAAGGCTGGAAGAAAAAAAGAGCCTGTTGGCAGCGGTGGGATTCGAACCCACGCCCCCGAAGAGCCTGGAGCCTTAATCCAGCGCCTTAGACCGCTCGGCCACGCTACCTGCGCAAAATCCCTGTGGCTGCGTACTCAAAACACGCACGCCATTTGGGAGCGTTCTGATCATTTCCTTTTCTTTCTTGTCAAAAGGTTGCAAGTCCCGACAATATCTTTCCACACTCATGCAGCACTGCTGGCGGCGAAGGTCATTTAGAACGCCTTCACCTCTACAAGACCGCAAAAACACAAGAAAACTAGATCAATGCTAAAATATTACACAACCCCTCTATTTATTCTCACACAGAAAGAGTTTGAAGCGTATGTTCCTCATGTTACATTCAGGTGAAAGCTGCTAGCGTATCAAATGACCACCAACAGGTGCAAACAAAAGATAACAATTCACCACCAGCATAGGGAAAGTGCTGTCCTCCAGTATTCAGCATTCAAATGCTGCCTCTAGGAAATCGATTCATTAACCTGTTTTGACAAAAAGGGAGTAAAGCAAAAAAAAGGAGGAACCCATAAAATGACACGCTAAAGGAACAGGGGGACTCTATTTTTGGGTCCTGACTCCTAGGTTAAAATCCACAGGATTCATTTGATACAATCAGGAATTCTGCAGCATGTCAAATCTACCTACTGTAGATGAGCAGGACTTTTCCCATTTTGACCATCAACATAATGAAATAACGCAAGTACGGGATATATGGATTATATATGCTAAGCCTGCTTTTTATCCAACTCTGGTATGACAAGAGATCTGTGCTTACTGTTCTCCAAAGCAAAAGCAGCATGACGCCAACGTGATTTGAACACCCAACCTTCTGATCTGGAGTCAGACGCGCTACCGTTGCGCCACAAGATCTCACTGTAACGGTAGACGTGGTCGTCAACAGAGTAGCCAACAAAGGTAGGTTTTTTTCCCCCACCGACATAAAATTAGATAGATTCTGACAAATTAAATATTCAGCCTAAAGAGGAAAGAAAATAAGTTACTTTTTTTTTTAGCACAATACCACTGTAATTGAAGGCAAAGCCAAACAGAAAGGCACCGGCTAGCCAGTTTCTGTGTTTGTGGCCATGTGAAGCCATGCCGGTTTAATTACATTACAATGAAACATGCAAATGCTGGGGTGAATCGTGCATGGTGTGGAATTCTCCACGTGACTTACTCTTTGCTAGCTTTATATTTAGGACAATTTATGGCCTCTTTCAAGTGAGAAGAAAGATGTTAAATTCTCTTCCTAAAGAAGGTGTTTTATGGAATTCAGTAGATGTATTTGAGGATGGCCTTGAAGTTCTTGTGGCAAGGCTGGAAACTATACCACTTTAGTATCTAAAGTGGGCATTGTAACACAGCATGTTGATCCAAGGAGAAATCGGAATGCACATATGGAGTTCTAAAGGAATCCTGCTGCCCAATTTGGGGCACAATTGAAAATGACTTCAGGTCTTTCTTTTTTTCCTTTCTCCTTCTTTTGGAACAACAAGGGGAAGAAGGGTGGGTGAAATGTTGAAGCTGAGTCTTCTTTTCATCCTGTATTACTTTTCTAACTTTCTGTGTTACTGTTCCATTTTCAAAGATCAAATGAGTATGAAACAAGTGCATTTCCATGTCCACATAAGTTGCACGCTGTGTCAAATAAGCGGTATTTAAACGCTGTGATACGTTTATTCAGGAGGCTTCGTATTTGCTGTTTTAATTCTCCCCAAGGAGGGCCAAGGAAGCGTGCACAGCCGGACGAAAGTAGAAGTTGCGGAACGTCTGTTCTCGGGACCAGTCTGCGGATTGAAGAATGTCTCGAAGCGAGGCTCCCGCGTTGAATGCCCCCGATGCCGCCGCCCCTCTGATGGAGTGGGCTCCGAAGGAGGCTTCAATCCCGGCTAGGGTGAGCAACCACCTAACCCATCGGGCAAGAGTTGTGGATGACACTGGATTATGTGGCTGGACGTATGAGACCAATAGTTGGCTGGAGGACGTAGGACGAAGCGAGGAGGTGAGTAATAAATAACGAGAAAGAAGAGACACCACACACAGTTTTGGGTGGTTAGGAAAGTAAGGGTAAAATATAGAAGAGGAGTTTGATTTTGTCCGTCTGGACACGGAGAAGATGACACCTTCTGGGGAAAAATTGATAGCTTCATGGTCAAATGCTCGAACATCCGATACTCGTTGGAAGGACACTTAGCAAAGTAATAGGGTGAGTTTTGCCGAGAGTTGACCAGGGATAGATCTTCGCTGTCCGGCCACGTCTCAAGGAAACGAATCATGACATTAACATCCCACAGATGGGAGTATTTCGGTTTAGGGGGCGTGCTAGTTTGATGCCCCGCAATAGTCTACAAACCAGCTGGTCCTGGCCCACTGGAACTCCGTCTAGAGGAACATGGGCTGCCAAGATGGCTGAACGAGAAACGTTGATGGATCTGTAGGAACGGCCTAGATCGAATAGATGAGAGAGGAAATTCAAAAATGACTGTCTAGGGGCCGTAAGGGGATCGGTATTCCGTTCCAGGCACCAATTGCACCAAGTGTTCCAGGAAGAAAGATAGCATCTTCTAGTTCCAGGGGCCCATGAATCCAGAGGAGTTCCTTAGATCTCTGTGATAGTTCTCCGAAGTGCCAGGTACCCCTGAAAGAGTCCAGGCTACAAGGTGGAAGTGGCCTTGCATTATCATTGGATGAGGGTTCCCTTGAGGGTCTTCTAGGAGATTGGGCCATGGAGGCAGAAGGAGGGGATCTTGGCAGGAGAGGTCCAGAAGATCCGGAAACCATGCTTGACCCCGCCAGAGCGGTGTGAGTAGTACAAGTGTGATCTGTTGTCTGCGAATCTGGAGGAGGATTCTGGGAATCATCACAAATGGAGTAAAGGCATAGGCTCCCGTTGTCGGCCAACTCTGAAGGAAGGCATCTACAGCTAAACATTCTGGGTCTGGAAGCCAGCTGAAAAACCGTGGGACTTGAATATTCGTCCGGGAGGCGAATAGGTCTAGGGTAAACGGGCCCCTGAGTTTGGAGATGTGGAGGAAGATTTTTCTGTGTAGGCGCCAGTCGCTGGCGTCCCTCCAATGTCGGGAGAACCAATCCGCGGTGATGTTCGATTCCCCTGGGAGATATTCGGGCCGAAGTGTGATGTTGCGTTGGAAGCAAAACTCGTAGATGCTCCTTTGTCACTTCGGAGACAATGCGGGATCTGGCCCCGCCCAATTTGTTGATGTATTGGACAGCTGAGACATTGTCCATCCGAAGGAGAATACAGCAGTTCGAGAGGTGATTGGTCAAACTGCGAATTGCGAACGAGACTGCGATTAACTCCAGACAATTGATGTGGAGAAAGTGTTCTGAGGTGGTCCATGGTCCTCCGGTGGAGGTCGTATGACAGGTTGCACCCCAACCCTGGAGGCTCGCATCTGATTCCACTACATAGTCCGGGGTGGGACCGAAAATTGCCTTGCCATTCCAGGCCGACATGTGGCGGAGCCACCAAAAGAGTTCCTTCCTCACCTCTGTAGTAATCGGGACCCTCTGGTCGTATGATGGATGAGACCGGAGGAATTGAGCTTTCAAGCGTTGCATGGCCCGGTAGTGAAGGGGGCCTGGGTAGATTGCCTGAATAGAAGCAGAAAGCAGGCCTACAATCTGAGCTAAACCTCGAAGAGGTAAATCCTCTTGACGAAGCACTTTGCGTAGTTCCTTTCTGATCGCAGTTAACTTGGACTGGGGTAGGCGAAGAACACAGGTTGAAGAGTCGATCTCGAAGCCGAGAAATTGGATGACTCTGGACGGGGACAGTGACGATTTCTCTTGGTTTATGACAAACCCCAAGGATTCGATTAATCCAGATGTATAGTTCGTCTGCGAACGTAGTCTGGATGCGTCTTCGCAGAGAAGTAAGAGGTCGTCGAGGTAGATCAAACGGATGCCCCTTTCTCGAAGATGTGCGGTGACTGGTTTGAGCAGTTTGGTGAAGCACCACGGGGCGGAACTGAGGCCGAATGGAAGGCAGGTGAATTGGAAAATCCGGTGGTGCCAATGAAAGCGGAGAAAACGCTGACTGGATGGGTGTACTGGTACCGAGAGGTAAGCGTCCTTGAGGTCGAGACGAGTGAACCAATCGCCTGGTCGTAGAATGTCTCTGAGGAGGTGAATCCCTTCCATTTTGAAATGTCTGTAGACAACGAAAGAGTTCAGTTGACGGAGATTGATTACTGGACGAAAGTCCCCTGATTTCTTCTGGACTAAGAAGATGGAGCTGAGGAAACCTTCGTCTAGAGGAGCGAGTTGAATCACTCCTTTTGTTTGAAGAGAACGTAGTTCTGAATCTAGAAGAAAGCTCTGAGACTTTGACATTTTTGGATATTGAGGATAACCTATTTGAGAAGGGATAGAGTTAAACTCTATGGAATAACCCTGAACTGTGTTCAGGACCCAAGTATCTGAAGACAGAGTCTTCCACATGTCTACACAGTGTGACAACCTGCCCGCATGATAAACAGTAAAAAGGTGAAGGGTAGGAAATCTCACCTGTTGGGTATCTGTTGCATCCGCGGGATCTGTATCCTCTTCCTCTATCTGCCCTTTGGGTGTAAGAGCCTCTTGTTTGATAGTTGGGGAAAAATTATGAAGTTGGGGTTCTCTGGCGTTGGTTTGTGGTCCAGAAACGGCTGACTGTACGACCCCTTGTACGACCAGCCCTGCCAAAAACCCGTGAGGGATGATGATGAAATACCCTTTTCATGGATGACTGCGCCTTGTTTAGTGTGGCGTATAGGTTTACATGCTTATGTAGTTCTTTAATATATGGTTCTCCAAACAATAGACCCTTTGCTTTGGGGCCCAATTCTTTGGTTCCCAAGTCAGCCAACTTGGCATCCATACGCAGCAGCAGCTGCTTTTCTACGCTCAGTACAGAGAGATGTATTAGCATTGCCCAGCAGGCAAATAGAGCGTAGTGCCCATTCTCTAATCACAGATGGGTCTAGAGGGCCTTCATTAGATAGGGCTTCATCAGCCAGTAGAAGAATTTTAGCTTGTGGTCCTAGGATATCTAGCATTTTGTCTTGGGTCAGGCGTAGGCTGCGCTCGATGCCCTTCTTTGGGTCACGGCCCGATCTGGCCAGATATGTGTAGAGCAGCGTATCAAACTCCGGGGTCACCGAGGCTCTATCCGGCAGAGTGGGTCTCGGGCATTCTGCTTGTAGTTTTTTACGGATCTCCTGCTCTAGGGGTCTTCTGATCCAAAAATGAATATACTGGGCAAGATGGTCAGCTAGTGACCATTCAGATGATCGGGGATATCTAATTTGCCTCGGGTCAAACAGAGGCTGGCCAAGTGCATCCAGAAAAGATTCAGCGTCCCCAGATGGATTCGATCCGGGTATCGTAATTTCGGTTGGGAGATCTCCCATGATAGATTGAGGGAGAGGTGCTCCTTTAAAGGATGTCTCGGGCCAGTCTTCCTCATCTTCTGAGGAGTGGTCAGCCTGCCATTCATCCGGAATGCACATATGGAGTTCTAAAGGAATCCTGCTGCCCAATTTGGGGCACAATTGAAAATGACTTCAGGTCTTTCTTTTTTTCCTTTCTCCTTCTTTTGGAACAACAAGGGGAAGAAAGGTGGGTGAAATGTTGGAGCTGAGTCTTCTTTTCATCCTGCATTACTTTTCTAACGTTCTGTGTTACTCTTCCATTTTCAAAGATCAAATGAGTATGAAACAAGTGCATTTCCATGTCCACATAAGTTGCACGCTGTGGCAAATAAGGAAGCGGTATTTAAACGGCGTGATACGTTTATTCATCCACAGAAGGCTGGAAGTAAAAAAGAGACTGATGGCAGCGGTGGGATTCGAACCCACGCTCCCGAAGAGACTGGAGCCTTAATCCAGTGCCTTAGACCGCTCGGCCACGCTACCCGCGCAAGATTTGGAATTTAGAATGCCTTCACCTCTACAAGACCGCAAAAACACAAGAAAACTAGATCAATGTTAAAATATTACACATCCCCCTCTATTTATTCTCACACAGAAAGAGTTTGAAGCGCAAGTTCCTCATGTTACATTCAGGTGAAAGCTGCTAGCATGTCAAATGACCACCAACAGGTGCAAACAAAAGATAACAATTCACCACCAGCATAGGGAAAGTGCTGTCCTCCAGTATTCAGCATTCAAATGCTGCCTCTAGGAAATCGATTCATTAATCTGTTTTGACAAAAAGGGAGTAAAGCAAAAAAAAGGAGGAACCCATAAAATGACACGCTAAAGGAACAGAGGGACTCTATTTTTGGGTCCCGACTCCTAGGTTAAAATCCACAGGATTCATTTGAAACAATCAGGAATCCTGCAGCATGTCAAATCTACCTACTGTATATGAGCAGGACTTTTCCCGTTTTGACCATCAACATAATGAAATAACACAAGTACGGGATATATGGATTTTTTTTTTTTTTTCAAATTTTTACTCTTTTTATGTGCATATAGTTTTACAACATCGACATGCAATTGGTACATAAGGTCAAAATTTGACTGAGTATAAATCTGGAAACATATATTGCAAGTGTAACAATAAAACATTACAGTTGTACAGTAAATCAAGAAAGGTTGATTAGTTATACAAAGAATCATAAAAAGTTTTACATGAAATATGCATTCGTGGAACCGCTTCAAAGATAGTCATAACGATTTAAGGTTCTTTTGTGACCTTGTAATAGAAGGTTCAACTAACCTCATTGAGAGGAATTTGTATGGAGGAAAAAAAAAAGGTGGGAGTGGAATGGTAGGAGTGGAAGGGAGGGGAGTGGGGGGGGGGGATGAAAGGTTTAGTGAGTGGTTGTGTTTTCCATGAATTGTGTCCAAGGTTCCCAAATTTTGGTGAACTTAGTGTAATCTTTTGACTTGGCGAATGTAATCGCTTCCATTTGTTTAGTGCTTTCCACTCTCGTGATCCACTCTCTCGTGGAAGGGGCTTGCGGCGTTTTCCAGTATATGGGGAATTAGTTGAGCCGCCGCCATAGCTAAATGTTGAAAAAGAGTGCAATGCATTTTGTTTAACTTCAGATTATTGGGTGGTTCTAGAAAAATAAAGTGTAAAGGCTCTAGAGGGAATTTTTTGCCCAGGATCATTTGGATAAGCGTGTGGATTCTTCTCCAATATTTAGTGACAATTGGGCACTGCCACCAAATGTGGGTGTGATCTGCAGTGCTGTTATTGCATCTCCAACAGTTGTCACTTTCTGTATTATGTATATGTTGAATTTTAGCTGGGGTGTAGTGCCAGCGTGATATTCGCTTATAATTACTTTCTTGGACCGTTAGAGAGATTGATGCTCTATGTGTAGATGTGAATATGGCTTGCCATTGTTTATGTGAGAAATCCATTTGTAATTCTTGCGACCATTTTTGTGTGAATTTTGGGAGTTCAAGAGGTCTTGAATTTTTAATCACCTGGTATAGGGTAGACATTATTTTCTTTTGGGGCTTGTGATTTGCACATATGTTTTCAAAGTCTTTCAAGGGGCGGTTACCATCAGGTAACAAGTTTTGAGAGTTTATAAAGTTTTTAAGTTGCATGTATTGAAGTATTTGGTTTCCTGTTGGATGTCTATTTGGGAAGATTTGTTGTATTGCTCTCAATTTATTATTTGTGATCATGTCACGGAGCAGAAGTATGTTGCCTTTGTGGTAATTATCGTAAGTCGTCCCTGATTGACCTCTTTGAAATTTCGGATTGTTTGTTAGCGGGTAGAGAGGAGAGGGGTAGGGAGAGATCTTAGTAGTGTTTACTAGTTTATGCCAGATCTGAATTGTGGTTTTGATGGTTGGGTGAGGATCAAAGAGGAGAGGAGTGTGTGGAGGTTGTTTGGGTAACCATGGGAGAACCATCAGGGGGGTGGCTGAGAATTTGTTTTCTATCTGAACTCAGTGCTGGACCGCTCCAGCTCTAGTCCATTCATATATTCTACTAAGATGGATTGCTTTGTGGTATGTATCTAGGTCAGGAAAGTTCAGACACCCATTATTTCTACTCTTGATCAGAGTCTCGTAAGCTATTCTCGGTTGAGCATGTGACCAAATAAAGTTTGTGAAAGTCGATCTAAGTTTACAGAAGAAACTTGAATGCAATTGAATTGGGAGAGTTTGGAGAGTGTAAAGTAGGCGAGGAAGGATGTTCATCTTAATGATGTTAATTCTACTGAACCATCCGAAGCAGGGTTTATGCCATTTCTGTAAGTCAAGATTGATTTCTGTAAGTAGTTTGTGGAAGTTCAAGTCATATATGAGCTTTAGTTTGTGTGGAATGTGGACCCCCAGGTATTTGATTGAGGTATGTTGCCATGTAAATTGAAACCTTGTCTTTAGTTGGTTGTTTAGGAATTTAGTGGAGTGTAGAGGCATAAGGTCGCATTTTGTGATATTTGCTTGGAAGTTGGATATTTTACCATAAAGCTCCATTTCGGATATGATAGTTGGAATTGTGGAAAGTGGGTTAGAAATTGTGAAGAGGAGGTCATCTGCAAATGCCATGACTTTGTATTCCTGATTATCTACTTTGAGGCCTTTGATCTTTGGATTGTCTCTTATTCCTTGAAGAAATGGTTCTAGGATGAGTATGAAAAGGAGGGGTGACAGAGGGCAACCCTGTCTTGTCCCATTTGTGATTGTGACCGGTTGTGAGAGTTGACCATTTATACGTATGCGCGCCGTTGGCTTGGAGTAGGTTGCTGCTATCCACTCCATCCAACGAGGCCCAAAACCCAGAGCATGCATTGTGTGGGTGAGTAAAGACCAGTTGACCCTATCAAAGGCCTTTTCTGCGTCTATAGCAAGTATTGAGCTGTGTATATTGTGTGTATGGGCCCAATGAATTAGATTAATTATTTTCATTGTGTTATTTTTTGCTTCCCTGCCAGGGACAAAACCTGCCTGATCCTGGTGGATCAGGTTCGGAAGGAATGCTTTGAGTCTGGTCGCCATGATCTTAGTTAGTATTTTTAGATCAATGTTTATTAGGGAAATTGGTCTATAATTGCCACATACTGTTGGATCTTTGCCCGGTTTCGGGATGAGAGTGATTGTGGCTTCCAATGATGCTCTAGGTATTTGGTGAGATAGGTTTTGAGTGTTAAATGCCTCTGCAAAGGGGCGCGCTAGTATTGAGGTAAACGTTTTATAGTATTTCCCTGTGTATCCGTCTGGGCCTGGGCTCTTACCTGTGGGTAGTGATTTGACCACATTATTAAATTCTTCAGGTGTGATAGGTTCGTCCAAAAAGGAAACCTCATTAGATGGGATTGTTCTCTTGACTCTAGGGGTTAAGTATGCAAGAATTTCCTCTCTGGACGGTTGGACCTTGGATATGTTATAAAGATTGGAGTAGAATTTTTGAAATTCGCCCATTATATCTGGCATGTTTTTAGTCAGTGTCCCTGAGTCCATTTTAATTTCGGGGATAAAAGTAGATTGTTTGGCTGGTTTCAATGATTGTGCAAGTAATTTACCCACTTTCCCTCCTTTTTCGTAATAAAGATGTTTTGTTAGGGATATTTTGCGTTTAGCGTGTAGTTGTAATGTAGTCGTGAGTTCTGATCTTTTTGAACTGATCAATTTATACGTGTCGAGGGAAGAATTGTTATCTTAGTGTGTAGATTCTAAAGATTTTAGTTCTCTTGTCAATTGGGCAATTCTTTGTTCTCTAGAACGTTTGGCTGCGGATGCAATTCTGATGAGTTCCCCTCTCATTACAGCTTTATGAGCTTCCCATGTGATTGGTGGGGCTATGTCGGGCCGTGTGTTCTCCTCAAAGTAAGCACTGGCAGCATTTGTTATACGTGTTATGTTATCTGTGTCGTTTAGTAAGAGATCGTTTAGTTTCCATTGGGCTGAAGGGTGATGTAAATGTGGGAGTTTTAGTGACAGTGTCAGCGGAGCATGATCAGACCAAGTGATTGGGCCATATGTAGCAGCTGTAGCTAGAGTCAGGTATCTGTGCTGAAGAAATAAAGAGTCAATACGAGTATATGTGCAAGTGGGAGGAGAGTAAAAGGAAAAGTCTTTTCGTGTAGGATGTAACATCCTCCAGCAGTCAAAAACCTGTGCCTCTTGTAGCGTAGAGTTTATTTGTTTCCTAATTTGTGTCGTGTGGGGTTGTAATTTGGCCGTGGAGTCTAGTTTCCCATCTAGTGAGACGTTTATGTCCCCTCCTATTATTAGGATACCCTCTTGAAAGTCAGATAGCTTGTGAAGGATTTTTTTTAAAAATTGGTTCTGTTTTTTGTTGGGTGCATAGAGGTTGGCTAATGTAAAAGGGACCGAACCTAGAACCCCTTTAACAAACAAGAATCTACCCGAATCGTCTGTTAATTGCTCCTGAAAGGTGAACGGAGTGTGTTTACCTATCAGTATCGCAACTCCTCGTGATTTAGATTCTGAATAATGACCATAAAATCCCTGAGGATAATCTTTGTTGCGTATTTTTGTGTTTGCTCCCTTACGCAAGTGTGTTTCCTGTATGAAAACGATGCCTGCTTTCTGTCTTTGAAAGTCAGATAGTGCTATGGATCTTTTTTCAGGAGTGTTGAGGCCTTTGACGTTTTGAGTTAGTATGACAATTGAAGCCATCATTTGTGATCTGGTCTTAGTAGTTGGATAATGAGGCTAATTGAACCTACTGGGGAATAGAGGTATATTGGTATGATATATATCTTTCTTGTGTGAGGTCGTGATAACGGGAGAATGTCTAGCGTGAACACAGTAGTTAGATGAGGCTTCCTTATTCTTCAAATAACTATAATAGTAATTCTACACTTGGAAATGTAGCTTAATTAGACACAGTTAATCTCAGTACCAGCAGGTTGTCGAATGTTAACACACTTAAACAAATATCACAGCGCACTAAAAATAAAAAGATTAATAAGTAAAATGAAAAGAAAACATTCAAACAAAACTTTGGTTAACAATTGATTGCAGTAATATTACTCTTGTTGTAGGTCAGGATAGCACTCTAGAAGTTATAGTGACGCCTGAACCTATGGAATTAACGTATGTAGGTAAACAAATTTCAAGGATGTAACAGCAATACTGAACTGTTGCTCGAATTTGAGCTATGCCACAACCCGGAACAAGGGGGGGGGGGGGGGGAAGATTGCGGGAGTTAGATAGGGGGGGGGGTGAGGAGGAGAGGGGAGGAGAAGGAAGGGTATGGAGGGGGTAAAAGAGTGATGAGTTATGGGGTAGGAATTGGGGGGTGTTTGCTTTTCCCCGTGGTGGGGATTCTCTCAGTTGATGAGAGTGGGGGCAATCTATCGTGACGCAACCGATAGATGCCTATTTGTGAGTGGGGGATCGATGTGCCAATACCAAGGGTAAGGATCCCGGACCTTCCAATCCTTTAGTATTTGACAATAAAGTAAACTTATGGAGACTAGCGATTAGATCTATCGATCAGAGAATTTAGTAATATAGAGGAAAGAGCTATTTAACTAATGGTACCAGCGGAGAGAGGTTGGGAAGAGGAGGTATGAGGATAAGTGAGAGAAGGAGGAAAAGAAACCAGCATGTGTACCGTACACAATTTACATGTCTCTTAACCTTAACCTATCTCGTATACATCAGCTGGTACACAAAATCTGTCGTAGTTACAATTTGCTAGGATTGCAATAAATCACATTTCGAGTGTGAGATTAAAATTAACAGTTTTTCCGACATTCATTATTTTATATACAACCTGTCCTCAGTTGTGAAGTCTGAGTGGCTAGGTTAAGTGAAACTTTCTCAGATTAGGCTGGATAGTCCAATTTAAGTTCAAGACTGGTATCTTCGATATTGTAGGTAAACGCTTTGTGGTTTAAATTGAACATCATTGTTGATTGTAGAGCTGTCTGGAAGATGGTGGGTAAAAGTGACTGAGATTTTCACCTAAACAGCTGCGGGTATGAGAGGAGAGGTTGCTGTAAATAGTTGTCGTCCAGATCTGGATACGGAGCAATGAGAGTCAATTTGTGATTTTCTGGCTTGTTTCTGTAAATAGTAAGAGACTTAGGAGTATAGTATGAGATGTGCAAGGGGCCCAAAGCTCCCTTACTCAGGGGATTGCATGTTACGGAGGTTGACATTGTCTGTTGGAATTCTTGATCTCTGTTGTGGTGAGACAAATCGTTGGTCATTTCTTCTTTTTTTGGCAGGTGTGACCCAGCGTTGTCTTTGAGGGAGAATTGCTGTATCCTGTTGTGGTTGTATCCCGTTCCAATCCATGACATTGGTAACAGGTAAGTCGAGTGCTTGAAGGAATGGGGGAACATCCAGTATAGATGAGATTGACAGCAGGTTTCCCTTGTGGTTCACTATTAGGGCAAAAGGGAACCCCCAACGGTATTTAATATTTCTGTTCCTGAGATGTTCAGTGACTGGTTTTAAGGCTCTGCGTGCTTGTAGAGTGTACCGGGAAAGGTCCGGGTATATCTGCACTGGATGCCCATGAAAAAGGAGAGGTTGAGAGGTGTCTCTTAGAGATTTTAAAATATTCTCCTTTATTGAGAAGTAATGAATCCTGCAGATGGCGTCTCTAGGGGTTTCAGGTGAAAGGCCCCTAGGACGCAGGGATCGGTGGGCCCTATCCATTAAAATTCTATTGTCACTTTGTTCTCCCAGTATTAGGTTAAAGAGTTCTGTTAAAATTGCCTCTAGGCTCTCACCTTGGGATTCTGGTAAGCCTCTGATTCGCAGATTGTTCCTTCTCCCACGATTATCAAGATCGTCTAAGTGCCTCTGTGTGGATGCCAGATGCAGGGAGTGGGAGTCTATTGTAGTTGTAATATTGGTTAACTGAGCTTGAATTATGTCTCTTTCTTCTTCTAGATCCACCACTCTGAGATTCAACTGGCGGACCTCTGTGCCTATTGCCTCCATTTTCGTATGAAACGTGGCTTCCAATTTTCCCATTGTGGTTTGTAGATCGTTTTTCATACTTTGTAAATCCATTTTCGAAGGCAAGTTTTTCAGCAATGTACGAATGTCTGCCTCATTTGTTGTGTCGGAGGAGATGTGCGATATTTCTGAGGCTGAGGGGCTGCTCGGTTGCGGATCTGTGTCCGCCATTACGAGAGGGGACGCCGCGGCCTCCTCCACGCGATCAGGATTTTCTTTAAAGTATCGGGTTAATGTCCCCGATTTCGTGGAAGGTGTTTTCCCTGATTGCCCCTGGGTAGTACCTTGCTTCTTCTGGTTGCCCATTTCGTTTATTGGTCTCCGATTATAATGGATTGGTGCCCGGGTCCTCTGGAGCTAATTCAGCATGCGTCCATTAGGCTCCGCAGTCGGCCACGCCCCCCGGGATATATGGATTATATATGCTAAGCCTGCTTTTTATCCAACTCTGGTATGACAAGAGATCTGTGCTTACTCTTCTCCAAAGCAAAAGCAGCATGACCCCGACGTGATTTGAACACGCAACCTTCTGATCTGGAGTCAAACGCGACACCATTGCGCCGCGAGGTCTCACTGTAAAGGTGGACATGGTCGTCAACAGAGTAGCCAACAAAGATAGGTTTTTTTCCCCCACCGACATAAAATTAGATAGATTCTGACAAATTAAATATTCAGCCTAAAGAGGAAAGAAAATAAGTACTTTTCTTTTCAGCACAATACCACTGTAATTGAAGGCAAAGCCAAACAGAAAGGCACCAGCTAGCCAGTTTCTGTGTTTGTGGCCATGTGAAGCCATACCGGTTTAATTACATTACAATGGAACATGCAAATGCTGGGGTGAATCGTGCATGGTGTGGAATTCTCCACGTGACTTACTCTTTGCTAGCTTTATATTTAGGACAATTTATGGCCTCTTTCAAGTGAGAAGAAAGATGTTAAATTCTCTTCCTAAAGAAGGTGTTTTATGGAATTCAGTAGATGTATTTGAGGATGGCCTCGATGTTCTTGTGGCAAAGCTGGAAACTATGCCACTTTAGTATCTAAAGTGGGTATTGTAACACAGCTTGTTGATCCAAGGAGAAATCGGAATGCACATATGGAGTTCTAAAGGAATCCTGCTGCCCAATTTGGGGCACAATTGAAAATGACTTCAGGTCTTTCTTTTTTTCCTTTCTCCTTTTTTGGAACAACAATGGGAAGAAGGGGGGGTGAAATGTTGAAGCTGAGTCTTCTTTTCATCCTGCATTACTTTTCTAACTTTCTGTGTTACTGTTCCATTTTCAAAGATCAAATGAGTATGAAACAAGTGCATTTCCATGTCCACATAAGTTGCACGCTGTGGCAAATAAAGAAGCGGTATTTAAACGGCGTGATACGTTTATTCATCCACAGAAGGCTGGAAGAAAAAAAGAGCCTGATGGCAGCGGTGGGACTCGAACCGACGCCCCCGAAGAGACTGGAGCCTTAATCCAGCACCTTAGACCGCTTGGCCACGCTACCTGCGCAAAACCCCTGTGGCTGCGTACTCAAAACACGCACGCCATTTGGGAGCGTTCTGATCATTTCCTTTTCTTTCTTGTCAAAAGGTTGCAAGTCCCGACAATATCTTTCCACACTCATGCAGCACTGCTGGCGGCATAGGTAATTTAGAACGCCTTCACCTCTACAAGACCGCAAAAACACAAGAAAACTAGATCAATGCTAAAATATTACACATCCCGCTCTATTTATTCTCACACAGAAAGAGTTTAAAGCGCAAGTTCCTCATGTTACATTCAGGTGAAATCTGCTAGCGTGTCAAATGACCACCAACAGGTGCAAACAAAAGATAACAATTCAACACCAGCATAGGGAAAGTGCTGTCCTCCAGTATTCAGCATTCAAATGCTGCCTCTAGGAAATCGATTCATTAACCTGTTTTGACAAAAAGGGAGTAAAGCAAAAAAAAAGGAGGAACCCATAAAATGACACGCTAAAGGAACAGGGGGACTCTATTTTTGGTTCCCGACTCCTAGTTTAAAATCCACAGGATTCATTTGAAACAATCAGGAATCCTGCAGCATATCAAATCTACCTACTGTAGATGAGCAGGACTTTTCCCGTTTTGACCATCAACATAATGAAATAACGCAAGTACGGGATATATGGATTATATATGCTAAGCCTGCTTTTTATCCAACTCTGGTATGACAAGAGATCTGTGCTTACTCTTCTCCAAAGCAAAAGCAGCATGACCCCGACGTGATTTGAACACGCAACCTTCAGATCTGGAGTCAGACGCACTACCGTTGCGCCACGAAGTCTCATTGTAAAGGTGGACGTGGTCGTCAACAGAGTAGCCAACAAAGGTAGGTTTTTTTACCCCACCAACATAAAATTAGATAGATTCTGACAAATTAAATATTCAGCCTAAAGAGGAAAGAAAATAAGTACTTTTTTTTCAGCACAATACCACTGTAATTGAAGGCAAAGCCAAACAGAAAGGCACCGCACCAGCTAGCCAGTTTCTGTGTTTGTGGCCATGTGAAGCCATACCGGTTTAATTACATTACAATGGAACATGCAAATGCTGGGGTGAATCGTGCATGGTGTGGAATTCTCCACGTGACTTACTCTTTGCTAGCTTTATATTTAGGACAATTTATGGCCTCTTTCAAGTGAGAAGAAAGATGTTCAATTCTCTTCCTAAAGAAGGTGTTTTATGGAATTCAGTAGATGTATTTGAGGATGGCCTCGATGTTCTTGTGGCAAAGCTGGAAACTATGCCACTTTAGTATCTAAAGTGGGTATTGTAACACAGCTTGTTGATCCAAGGAGAAATCGGAATGCACATATGGAGTTCTGCAAATAACAAAACAACACGGACACCCGTGGAAAAGTGATAAAAAACACAAAAACTTTAACTTAACTGATAGGTACACGGCCTCCCAGGGTTATCTCCCAGCTGATAACCAAATTGCAAGACTGTATAGTTGATGGGATATTTTGGGATATTGCTAGTGTACCTATAATAGAGGACAAAACATAGTGCAAATATTGCTACTAAAATATAATTAATATTGCCGGTGATCAGAGTGCACTCACATATTCCAGAATAATAATGCGTGTTATAGGTGCCTCCCCTTGGTAGAAATGGGGGGTGTGTTCCTTTAAAATTCCCTCCTCAAGTGATAGCCGATAGGGTATCCAGGTCAGCATAGAATCTCACAAACAGCAACCAAAGGAATACTTAAAGGCGATTTATTCACTTGAAAAAAGGTTGAATTGAATAAAATAATAAAAACAAATAAGAAAGAGATGCTGGTCCTACGCGTTTCGTCCTTCTACAGCAAGGACTTCCTCAGGGACCTCTTTCAGTAAATCAAATTTTACAGGTACAAATAACAGCATCCTAAAAAACACTAACAATAAAAAGCTATTATATAGGGCTAAGCCCTCCAAGTCATTGGTGGAATAGTGGGTGTCTTCTCCATGCCTGCTTCCGATTCGCCGAAAAACTTCTTTTCAGGTGTAGCTGTTTAACCGCAATGAGAAAAGCCGGGTCCGTTCGGAACTCCAAACACTTCCGCATTCGTCATGCGCCACGTCGTACGTCTTACGTCACGTGTATAATTGCCGGTCACGTGATCTTTATGCGTTCCATGCTCGGGAAGCAAAGATGGCTGTGCGTTCCACAGCATTTATAACGGCTTAAAGAGACATCTAATGTATAACTTAGGCACTAGAAATAAAAAACTATTAGAATGTTTTCTTTGATCACATTGGAAAAAACCTTGATCTAAATATTGCATCCTCTAAATGAAATAATAATTTTAACCAGTTAAAAAGAATGAAAGGACTTCCCATCCAAGTCAATCATTCATTATATCAAGTATAATATTACTTAGTCATTAGTGATAATAATAAATGGATTTGTGCAATACCAATACTGTTAATTTTAATTTAATTATAATTTTACTTAATAACCAATGATACTGAATATAAATTCATACATTAGCAACAACATTTTTTTATATATCATATTAACCATCAACCATAATTACTTTGTCAATGATAATAGTGAATTAATATGTTAGTGACAATATTGTTATCATAATATCTATTAAAGTGACATTGTAGGATGAATTCACATTCTCAATTGTGAATTCATTTGAAATAAGTGACATAGAATGTCCTTTTTCCTAGATTCAAATTGCACATCCATATTGTGTAGAATAATTAAACAAATGATAAACCAATCAAAATTAAAATGACTATATCACCATTAATGTGAAGTGACATGAATATTCGTTTCTATATTCAATTACATATCCATATTGTGTAGAATCGTATAAAAGGTTGAACCTTTAATGTTCATTACAAAGGAAGGGGACATCAGAGATATACATTTTACTACTAAAATAGTGTTGTGTTTTACTGGATGTTCAAATTATATTACATTATATTTAGCTGTGTATTTGATTAAAGATATATACACTCAATTAATTCAAAAAACAGATGATATCCATGTCCACATTTAAACCCCTAGGCGTAAGAGTGCGCAACCTGTGAATCCAAAAAGATTCTCTTTGTGCCAATCTTTTCTCTTTATTGCCCCCTCTCCAGTGGGATTGGATTTGTTCTATCCCTATACAGCGTAGTCCCTTCAAACAAAAAGACGGGCAACTGTTACAATGGAGGGGGACTGAGTGGGTCTCCAATCGTTTCTTTATATTGTTTATATGTTCTAGGAGTCTTACTTTTAGACATCTTTTTGTGCGGCCAACATATTGTCTGCCGCATGGGCACTGGAGGAGATATACCACACAGGTAGTGCGGCATCCAATTTCTGATTTAATAGGAAAGGATTTTCCTGTCACAAAACTGCTATATGAAGTAACTTTATCCGTGTTAACTTGTGAACATGCTTTACAGCTTTTGCAACCCTTAAAACCTTTTAGCTCTTTTTTATTTCTACTTGTGGATCCATTCCTTAAGGCGTAACTAGGTGCTAGTATATTTTTGAGGTTTTGTTGTTTCCTATAAATAATTTTTGGTCTGTTAGATAGGTGTTCCCCCAAAATGGGATCCTCCAATAGTATAGGCCAAAATTTATACAAACTCCTCTGTATTTTTGAATGGTCCACACTGTATTGTGTGAAAAAAGCCTGTTTGAAATTCTCCCCTGTTTTTTTCTTTTTGTTAATAGGGCCATCCGCTAGAAGCTCATTCCTATTTCTCTTGGACATCATATGGATGTCTCTATTAATCTGTTTTTGGTTGTAACCTTTTTTGACCAGCTTACCGGCTATATGTTGTGCCTGTACCTGAAAGTCCTCCGTGTGTGAGCAGTTCCTCCTTACTCTGGTTAATTGTCCTTTGGCAATGCCCTTCAGCCAAGGCTGGTGGTGGCAACTATGTTTATGGACGTAGCTATTCCCGTCAGTTGGTTTAAAAAAGCATTTGGATTTTATCTTGTTGTTATCACAGAATAAGGTGAGGTCTAAGAAATTTATTTCTCTGCGGTTCCACACTGGGGAAAATTTTAAATTATATTCATTCTGATTTAAATGATCAACAAAAGTCATAAATTCAGAGTCTGACCCTTTCCAAATGACAATCACGTCATCAATATATCTCCGCCATAGGACCAGGTTCACCACCCAGTCATGCCCCAGACGCACGCAGAGGTCTTCCCATCTGCGCATGTATATGTTGGCATAACTGGGGGCGAACCTGGTACCCATGGCGGTTCCCACCAGCTGGAGATAAAATGATTGGTCAAAAAGGAAAAAATTATGTTCCAATATAAACTGGATGCCCCACAAAATGAAAGATCTAAGGCCGAGGGAAATGTCTTCATCCTGATGTAAATAAAAAGCCACTGCTTTAAGCCCAAGGTTATGACTGATGACTGTATACAATGAGGTTACATCTAGTATAGCCCAACTGTAATCTTCCTGCCATTCCAAACTTTCAATTTCCTGCAAAAAGGATTTAGTGTCCTTAGTATATGACCATGCTCTTTGTGCATATTTTTGTAAATAGGAGTCTAAAAAGGCTGACAAGTTGGCCGTGATAGATTCAATCCCGCTTATAATTGGGCGCCCTGGGGGGCTTGTAAGGTTTTTGTGAATCTTGGGGATAAAATAAAAAATAGGGATGACTGGATGGGGGTTCCAAAGATAATCAAAATTTCTTTTTGTAATGATGTTTTCATTTCTGGCCTCTTCTAAAAGGGTTTTTAGTTCCATATTAAACACCTGGGAGGGGTCATTTTTAAGTTTTTTGTACGTATTCCCATCCGCCAAGATATTGGAAGCCTCTTGGCGGTAATACTGTTCTGACATGATGACTATTGCCCCCCCTTTGTCCGCTTCCTTTATGACAATGTCCTCCCTAGAGGTTAGATTTTTTAATGCTGCTTGCTCCCCCTTTGTTAGATTGTGTACTTGGTTCCCTCCTCTTTTTCTCTTACCTACCCATTTTTCAAAATCCTTTTCAACTAGGTCTTCAAAGGTTTCCAAATGTGACCCTTTGCTATGTGCAGGGAAGAATTTGGACCTGGGCTTAAATTTTCTCTGTATGTCATTGGACTCGTACTCGTCTTTGTTCTCAATTGGATTCGGGAATTTCAAAAAATGTCTAGTGACTGTCATTGATCTAATAAATTTTTTAAAATCAATATATAATTGAAAATCATCTGCCTCTTGGTTAGGGGCGAATTTCATTCCCTTCTCCAAGAGCTGCATTTCCTGTTCTGTCAAATTTACTCCAGATAAATTGACAATCCCTCTTTGGAAAACATCCCCTGATATTTCTAATCCCTCCCTGAGTTCCTCTCCAGATCCTCTGCTCTTTTTCTTTTGGGTGGGGATTCCCTGTACAAATGGGAGAAGCGATTGGGATGATCCCACCGTTTCTCTCGGGGCTGAAAATAATTGGTAATGGTCTTCTCTTTTGGGGCTCTTGCTCTCTCCTGAAAATTTTCACTTTCCCTGATCTCCAAAGGGTTTCCTTTTCTATTATCTTCCTTATTTCTCACCACCTGAGCATAAGTGCCCGAAGGATTTTCCCTTCTATATGAATTCAGGGTGACATCACTGTTGGCATCAGTATTACTCCTATCCATCCTTCCTTTGAAGGATAATTGACCCCCCCTTTCTGGGTTTTTATGTATGATCTCCCTCTTTCTTTCTGGGGAACCTTTTTCAAAGGTCTTAGGGGACCTGCCTCTGACTGGGGTCTTTTTCCTAGCATCAAAAGAAGGGAATCTTTTTCTGGAGTGGTATTGGGATTTCTTTTCTCTCTCAGGAGTACCTCTCCTAAAATTTCTGGATGGGGTCCTAATGAATTTATTTCGGACATTCATCCTTCCCAGTTTTTTACGAGCAATTTTGTTCTTGGTGGAAAAATGATTTTGGGCCTTATCATCTTTATCCCTCAGATATTTATTATTTGTTGTGTCAGAAATCTTCCCATCTAGAAATTGTAATCTCTTTAATAGAGTTTCTTCTCTTTCTTGGAACTCCACATCATCCCTATTTATACCATCTGATTTATCCAAAACATCCAAATCTTCCTCAATTTTTGATTTGCTTGCCTTGGAGAAATCCAACAATAAAGTCATTAATTGACGGGAACAATTGCATAAAATTTCATCCCATTTACTCAAAAACTCCTCATTTTCCAAACCAAAGGCTGGGGTTTTATCTATGCGGAGTCCCCTAGGAATGAGACCCTCGTCTAGATAGCTCCCCAGATATGCAATTTCCCACCATTTTCTAGTTTCCAGATTTAACAATTTCTCCTTTTGTTTGAAAAATTCATCCAACCCACCCATGGGTCTTGGTTTGGTCACATTTTTAAACATAGATTCAAACTTTTGTGATCTTGCTTTTTGTATCCTTTGTAAGTAATTATTGCTACTTTCTGCCATTACTAATTAACAACAATATGGATATGTATTACAATACTGGGAAAACAGCAAATAACAAAACAACACGGACACCCGTGGAAAAGTGATAAAAAACACAAAAACTTTAACTTAACTGATAGGTACACGGCCTGAAAGAGGTCCCTGAGGAAGTCCTTGCTGTAGAAGGACGAAACGCGTAGGACCAGCATCTCTTTCTTATTTGTTTTTATTATTTTATTAAATTCAACCTTTTTTCAAGTGAATAAATCGCCTTTAAGTATTCCTTTGGTTGCTGTTTGTGAGATTCTATGCTGACCTGGATACCCTATCGGCTATCACTTGAGGAGGGAATTTTAAAGGAACACACCCCCCATTTCTACCAAGGGGAGGCACCTATAACACGCATTATTATTCTGGAATATGTGAGTGCACTCTGATCACCGGCAATATTCATTATATTTTAGTAGCAATATTTGCACTATGTTTTGTCCTCTATTATAGGTACACTAGCAATATCCCAAAATATCCCATCAACTATACATATGGAGTTCTAAAGGAATCCTGCTGCCCAATTTGGGGCACAATTGAAAATGACTTCAGGTTTTTCTTTTTTTCCTTTCTCCTTCTTTGGAACAACAATGGGAAGAAGGGTGGGTGAAATGTTGAAGCTGAGTCTTCTTTTCATCCTGCATTACTTTTCTAACTTTCTGTGTTACTGTTCAATTTTCAAAGATCAAATGAGTATGAAACAAGTGCATTTCCATGTCCACATAAGTTGCACGCTGTGGCAAATAAGGAAGCGGTATTTAAACGGCGTGATACGTTTATTCATCCACAGAAGGCTGGAAGAAAAAAAGAGCCTGATGGCAGCGGTGGGATTCGAACCCACGCCCCCGAAGAGACTGGAGCCTTAATCCAGCGCCTTAGACCGCTCAGCCACGCTACCTGCACAAAAACCCTGTGGCTGCGTACTCAAAACACGCACGCCATTTGGGAGCGTTCTGATCATTTCCTTTTCTTTCTTGTCAAAAGGTTGCAAGTCCCGACAATATCTTTCCACACTCATGCAGCACTGCTGGCAGCATAGGTCATTTAGAACGCCTTCACCTCTTCAAGACCGCAAAAACACAAGACAACTAGATCAATACTAAAATATTACACATCCCCCTCTATTTATTCTCACACAGAAAGAGTTTAAAGCGCAAGATCCTCATGTTACATTCAGGTGAAATCTGCTAGCGTGTCAAATGACCACCAACAGGTGCAAACAAAAGATAACAATTCAACACCAGCATAGGGAAAGTGCTGTCCTCCAGTATTCAGCATTCAAATGCTGCCTCTAGGAAATCGATTCATTAACCTGTTTTGACAAAAAGGGAGTAATGCAAAAAAATGGAGGAACCCATAAAATGACACGCTAAAGGAACAGGGGGACTCTATTTTTGGTTCCCGACTCCTAGTTTAAAATCCACAAGATTCATTTGAAACAATCAGGAATCCTGCAGCATATCAAATCTACCTACTGTAGATGAGCAGGACTTTTCCCGTTTTGACCATCAACATAATGAAATAACGCAAGTACGGGATATATGGATTATATATGCTAAGCCTGCTTTTTATCCAACTCTGGTATGACAAGAGATCTGTGCTTACTCTTCTCCAAAGCAAAAGCAGCAGCAGGATGACCCCGACATGATTTGAACACGCAACCTTCTGATCTGGAGTCAGACGCGCTACCGTTGCGCCACGAGGTCTCATTGTAAAGGTGGACGTGGTCGTCAACAGAGTAGCCAACAAAGGTACGTTTTTTTCCCCCACCGACATAAAATTAGATAGATTCTGACACATTAAATATTCAGCCTAAAGAGGAAAGAAAATAAGTACTTTTCTTTTCAGCACAATACCACTGTAATTGAAGGCAAAGCCAAACAGAAAGGCACCGCACCAGCTAGCCAGTTTCTGTGTTTGTGGCCATGTGAAGCCATACCGGTTTAATTACATTACAATGGAACATGCAAATGCTGGGGTGAATCATGCATGGTGTGGAATTCTCCACGTGACTTACTCTTTGCTAGCTTTATATTTAGGACAATTTATGGCCTCTTTCAAGTGAGAAGAAAGATGTTAAATTCTCTTCCTAAAGAAGGTGTTTTATGGAATTCAGTAGATGTATTTGAGGATGGCCTCGAAGTTCTTGTGGCAAAGCTGGAATCTATGCCACTTTAGTATCTAAAGTGGGTATTGTAACACAGCTTGTTGATCCAAGGAGAAATCGGAATGCACATATGGAGTTCTAAAGGAATCCTGCTGCCCAATTTGGGGCACAATTGAAAATGACTTCAGGTCTTTCTTTTTTTCCTTTCTCCTTCTTTTGGAACAACAAGGGGAAGAAGGGTGGGTGAAATGTTGAAGCTGAGTCTTCTTTTCATCCTGCATTACTTTTCTAACTTTCTGTGTTACTGTTCCATTTTCAAAGATCAAATGAGTATGAAACAAGTGCATTTCCATGTCCACATAAGTTTCACGCTGTGGCAAATAAGGAAGCGGTATTTAAACGGCGTGATACGTTTATTCATCCACAGAAGGCTGGAAGAAAAATAGAGCCTTATGGCAGCGGTGGGATTCGAACCCACACCCCCAAAGAGACTGGAGCCTTAATCCAGCGCCTTAGACCGCTCGGCCACACTACCTGCACAAGTCCCTGTGGCTGCGTACTCAAAACACGCACGCCATTTGGGAGCGTTCTGATCATTTCCTTTTCTTTCTTGTCAAAAGGTTGCAAGTCCCGACAATATCTTTCCACACTCATGCAGCACTGCTGGCGGCATAGGTCATTTAGAACGCCTTCACCTCTACAAGACCGCAAAAACACAAGAAAAATAGATCAATGCTAAAATATTACACACCCCCCTCTATTTATTCTCACACAGAAAGAGTTTCAAGCGCAAGTTCCTCATGTTACATTCAGGTGAAATCTGCTAGCGTGTCAAATGACCACCAACAGGTGCAAACAAAATATAACAATTCAACACCAGCATAGGGAAAGTGCTGTCCTCCAGTATTCAGCATTCAAATGCTGCCTCTAGGAAATCGATTCATTAACCTGTTTTGACAAAAAGGGAATAAAGCAAAAAAAAGGAGGAACCCATAAAATGACACGCTAAAGGAACAGGGGGACTCTATTTTTGGTTCCCGACTCCTAGTTTAAAATCCACAAGATTCATTTGAAACAATCAGGAATCCTGCAGCATGTCAAATCTACCTACTGTAGATGAGCAGGACTTTTCCCGTTTTGACCATCAACATAATGAAATAACGCAAGTACGGGATATATGGATTATATATGCTAAGCCTGCTTTTTATCCAACTCTAGTATGACAAGAGCTCTGTGCTTACTCTTCTCCAAAGCAAAAGCAGCATGACCCCGACGTGATTTGAACACGCAACCTTCTGATCTGGTGTCAGACGCGCTACCGTTGCGCCACGAGGTCTCATTGTAAAGGTGGATGTGGTCTTCAACAGAGTAGCCAACAAAGGTAGGTTTTTTTTTCCCCCACCGACATAAAATTAGATCGATTCTGACAAATTAAATATTCAGCCTAAAGAGGAATGAAAATAAGTACTTTTCTTTTCAGCACAATACCACTGTAATTGAAGGCAAAGCCAAACAGAAAGGCACCGCACCAGCTAGCCAGTTTCTGTGTTTGTGGCCATGTGAAGCCATACCGGTTTAATTACATTACAATGGAACATGCAAATGCTGGGGTGAATCGTGCATGGTGTGGAATTCTCCACGTGACTTACTCTTTGCTAGCTTTATATTTAGGACAATTTATGGCCTCTTTCAAGTGAGAAGAAAGATGTTAAATTATCTTCCTAAAGAAGGTGTTTTATGGAATTCAGTAGATGTATTTGAGGATGGCCTCGATGTTCTTGTGGCAAAGCTGGAAACTATGCCACTTTAGTATCTAAAGTGGGTATTGTAACACAGCTTGTTGATCCAAGGAGAAATCGGAATGCACATATGGAGTTCTAAAGGAATCCTGCTGGCCAATTTGGGGCACAATTGAAAATGACTTCAGGTCTTTCTTTTTTTCTACTTTATTTAAACGGCGTGATACGTTTATTCATCCACAGAAGGCTGGAAGAAAAAAAGAGCCTGATGGCAGCGGTGGGATTCGAACCCACGCTCCCGAAGAGACTGGAGCCTTAATCCAGCGCCTTAGACCGCTCGGCCACGCTACCTGAGCAAAATCCCTGTGGCTGCGTACTCAAAACACGCACGCCATTTGGGAGCGTTCTGATCATTTCCTTTTCTTTCTTGTCAAAAGGTTGCAAGTCCCGACAATATCTTTCCACACTCATGCAGCACTGCTGGCGGCATAGGTCATTTAGAACGCCTTCACCTCTACAAGACCGCAAAAACACAAGAAAAATAGATCAATGCTAAAATATTACACATCCCCCTCTATTTATTCTCACACAGAAAGAGTTTAAAGCGCAAGTTCCTCATGTTACATTCAGGTGAAATCTGCTAGCGTGTCAAATGACCACCAACAGGTGCAAACAAAAGATAACAATTCAACACCAGCATAGGGAAAGTGCTGTCCTCCAGTATTCAGCATTCAAATGCTGCCTCTAGGAAATCGATTCATTAACCTGTTTTGACAAAAAGGGAGTAAAGCAAAAAAAAGGAGGAACCCATAAAATGACACGCTAAAGGAACAGAGGGACTCTATTTTTGGTTCCCGACTCCTAGTTTAAAATCCACAAGATTCATTTGAAACAATCAGGAATCCTGCAGCATGTCAAATCTACCTGCTGTAGATGAGCAGGACTTTTCCCGTTTTGACCATCAACATAATGAAATAACGCAAGTACGGGATATATGGATTATATATGCTAAGCCTGCTTTTTATCCAACTCTGGTATGACAAGAGATCTGTGCTTACTCTTCTCCAAAGCAAAAGCAGCATGACCCCGACGTGATTTGAACACGCAACCTGATCTGGAGTCAGACGCGCTACCGTTGCGCCACAAGGTCTCATTGTAAAGGTAGACGTGGTTGTCAACAGAGTAGCCAACAAAGGTAGGTTTTTTTTCCCCCACCGACATAAAATTAGATCGATTCTGACAAATTAAATATTCAGCCTAAAGAGGAATGAAAATAAGTACTTTTCTTTTCAGCACAATACCACTGTAATTGAAGGCAAAGCCAAACAGAAAGGCACCGCACCAGCTAGCCAGTTTCTGTGTTTGTGGCCATGTGAAGCCATACCGGTTTAATTACATTACAATGGAACATGCAAATGCTGGGGTGAATCGTGCATGGTGTGGAATTCTCCACGTGACTTACTCTTTGCTAGCTTTATATTTAGGACAATTTATGGCCTCTTTCAAGTGAGAAGAAAGATGTTAAATTCTCTTCCTAAAGAAGGTGTTTTATGGAATTCAGTAGATGTATTTGAGGATGGCCTCGATGTTCTTGTTGCAAAGCTGGAAACTATGCCACTTTAGTATCTAAAGTGGGTATTGTAACACAGCTTGTTGATCCAAGGAGAAATCGGAATGCACATATGGAGTTCTAAAGGAATCCTGCTGCCCAATTTGGGGCACAATTGAAAATGACTTCAGGTCTTTCTTTTTTTTTCCTTTCTCCTTCTTTTGGAACAACAAGGGGAAGAAGTGTGGGTGAAATGTTGAAGCTGAGTCTTCTTTTCATCCTGCATTACTTTTCTAACTTTCTGTGTTACTGTTCCATTTTCAAAGATCAAATGAGTATGAAACAAGTGCATTTCCATGTCCACATAAGTTGCATGTTGTGGCAAATAAGGATGCGGTATTTAAACGGCGTGATACGTTTATTCATCCACAGAAGGCTGGAAGAAAAAAAGAGCCTGATGGCAGCGGTGGGATTCGAACCCACGCCCCCGAAGAGACTGGAGCCTTAATCCAGCGCCTTAGACCGCTCGGCCACGCCACCTGCGCAAAATCTCGGTGGCTGCGTACTCAAAACACGTACGCCATTTGGGTGCGTTCTGATCATTTCCTTTTCTTTCTTGTCAAAAGGTTGCAAGTCCCGACAATATCTTTCCACACTCATGCAGCACTGCTGGCGGCATAGGTCATTTAGAACGCCTTCACCTCTACAAGACCGCAAAAACACAAGAAAAATAGATCAATGCTAAAATATTACACACCCCCCTCTATTTATTCTCACACAGAAAGAGTTTCAAGCGCAAGTTCCTCATGTTACATTCAGGTGAAATCTGCTAGCGTGTCAAATGACCACCAACAGGTGCAAAAAAAATATAACAATTCAACACCAGCATAGGGAAAGTGCTGTCCTCCAGTATTCAGCATTCAAATGCTGCCTCTAGGAAATCGATTCATTAACCTGTTTTGAGAAAAAGGGAATAAAGCAAAAAAAAGGAGGAACCCATAAAATGACACGCTAAAGGAACAGGGGGACTCTATTTTTGGTTCCCGACTCCTAGTTTAAAATCCACAGGATTCATTTGAAACAATCAGGAATCCTGCAGCATGTCAAATCTACCTACTGTAGATGAGCAGGACTTTTCCCGTTTTGACCATCAACATAATGAAATAACGCAAGTACGGGATATATGGATTATATATGCTAAGCCTGCTTTTTATCCAACTCTAGTATGACAAGAGATCTGTGCTTACTCTTCTCCAAAACAAAAGCAGCATTATCCGACGTGATTTGAACACGCAACCTTCTGATCTGGAGTCAGACGCGCTACCGTTGCGCCACAAGGTCTCATTGTAGAGGTGGATGTGGTCTTCAACAGAGTAGCCAACAAAGGTAGGTTTTTTTCCCACACCGACATAAAATTAGATCGATTCTGACAAATTAAATATTCAGTCTAAAGAGGAATGAAAATAAGTACTTTTCTTTTCAGCACAATACCACTGTAATTGAAGGCAAAGCCAAACAGAAAGGCACCGCACCAGCTAGCCAGTTTCTGTGTTTGTGGCCATGTGAAGCCATAATGGTTTAATTACATTACAATGGAACATGCAAATGCTGGGGTGAATCGTGCATGGTGTGGAATTCTCCACGTGACTTACTCTTTGCTAGCTTTATATTTAGGACAATTTTTGGCCTCTTTCAAGTGAGAAGAAAGATGTTAAATTATCTTCCTAAAGAAGGTGTTTTATGGAATTCAGTAGATGTATTTGAGGATGGCCTCGATGTTCTTGTGGCAAAGCTGGAAACTATGCCACTATAGTATCTAAAGTGGGTATTGTAACACAGCTTGTTGATCCAAGGAGAAATCGGAATGCACATATGGAGTTCTAAAGGAATCCTGCTGCCCAATTTGTGGCACAATTGAAAATGACTTCAGGTCTTTCTTTTTTTCCTTTCTCCTTCTTTTGGAACAACAAGGGGAAGAAGGGTGGGTGAAATGTTGAAGCTGAGTCTTCTTTTCATCCTGCATTACTTTTCTAACTTTCTGTGTTACTGTTCCATTTTCAAAGATCAAATGAGTATGAAACAAGTGCATTTCCATGTCCACATAAGTTGCACGCTGTGGCAAATAAGGAAGCGGTATTTAAACGGCGTGATACGTTTATTCATCCACAGAAGGCTGGAAGAAAAAAAGAGCATGATGGCAGCGGTGGGACTCGAATCCACGCCCCCGAAGAGACTGGAGCCTTAATCCAGCGCCTTAGACCGCTCGGCCACGCTACCTGCGCAAAATCCCTGTGGCTGCGGACTCAAAACACACACGCCATTTGGGAGCATTTTGATCATTTCCTTTTCTTTCTTGTCAAAAGGTTGCAAGTCCCGACAATATCTTTCCACACTCATGCAGCACTGCTGGCGGCATAGGTCATTTAGAACGCCTTCACCTCTACAAGACCGCAAAAACACAAGAAAACTAGATCAATGCTAAAATATTACACATCCCCCTCTATTTATTCTCACACAGAAAGAGTTTAAAGCGCAAGTTCCTCATGTTACATTCAGGTGAAATCTGCTAGCGTGTCAAATGACCACCAACAGGTGCAAACAAAAGATAACAATTCAACACCAGCATAGGGAAAGTGCTGTCCTCCAGTATTCAGCATTCAAATGCTGCCTCTAGGAAATCGATTCATTAACTTGTTTTGACAAAAAGGGAGTAAAGCAAAAAAAAGGAGGAACCCATAAAATGACACGCTAAAGGAACAGGGGGACTCTATTTTTGGTTCCCGACTCCTAGTTTAAAATCCACAGGATTCATTTGAAACAATCAGGAATCCTGCAGCATGTCAAATCTACCTACTGTAGATGAGCAGGACTTTTCCCGTTTTGACCATCAACATAATGAAATAACGCAAGTACGGGATATATGGATTATATATGCTAAGCCTGCTTTTTATCCAACTCTGGTATGACAAGAGATCTGTGCTTACTCTTCTCCAAAGCAAAAGCAGCATAACCCCGACGTGATTTGAACACGCAACCTGATCTGGAGTCAGACGCGCTACCGTTGCGCCACAAGGTCTCATTGTAAAGGTGGATGTGGTCTTCAACAGAGTAGCCAACAAAGGTAGGTTTTTTTTTCCCCCACCGACATAAAATTAGATCGATTCTGACAAATTAAATATTCAGCCTAAAGAGGAATGAAAATAAGTACTTTTCTTTTCAGCACAATACCACTGTAATTGAAGGCAAAGCCAAACAGAAAGGCACCGCACCAGCTAGCCAGTTTCTGTGTTTGTGGCCATGTGAAGCCATACCGGTTTAATTACATTACAATGGAACATGCAAATGCTGGGGTGAATCATGCATGGTGTGGAATTCTCCACGTGACTTACTCTTTGCTAGCTTTATATTTAGGACAATTTATGGCCTCTTTCAAGTGAGAAGAAAGATGTTAAATTCTCTTCCTAAAGAAGGTGTTTTATGGAATTCAGTAGATGTATTTGAGGATGGCCTCGAAGTTCTTGTGGCAAAGCTGGAATCTATGCCACTTTAGTATCTAAAGTGGGTATTGTAACACAGCTTGTTGATCCAAGGAGAAATCGGAATGCACATATGGAGTTCTAAAGGAATCCTGCTGCCCAATTTGGGGCACAATTGAAAATGACTTCAGGTCTTTCTTTTTTTCCTTTCTCCTTCTTTTGGAACAACAAGGGGAAGAAGGGTGGGTGAAATGTTGAAGCTGAGTCTTCTTTTCATCCTGCATTACTTTTCTAACTTTCTGTGTTACTGTTCCATTTTCAAAGATCAAATGAGTATGAAACAAGTGCATTTCCATGTCCACATAAGTTTCACGCTGTGGCAAATAAGGATGCGGTATTTAAACGGCGTGATACGTTTATTCATCCACAGAAGGCTGGAAGAAAAATAGAGCCTGATGGCAGCGGAGGGATTCGAACCCACACCCCCAAAGAGACTGGAGCCTTAATCCAGCGCCTTAGACCGCTCGGCCACACTACCTGCACAAGTCCATGTGGCTGCGTACTCAAAACACGCACGCCATTTGGGAGCGTTCTTATCATTTCCTTTTCTTTCTTGTCAAAAGGTTGCAAGTCCCGACAATATCTTTCCACACTCATGCAGCACTGCTGGCGGCATAGGTCATTTAGAACGCCTTCACCTCTACAAGACCGCAAAAACACAAGAAAACTAGATCAATGCTAAAATATTACACATCCCCCTCTATTTATTCTCACACAGAAAGAGTTTAAAGCGCAAGTTCCTCATGTTACATTCAGGTGAAATCTGCTAGCGTGTCAAATGACCACCAACAGGTGCAAACAAAAGATAACAATTCAACACCAGCATAGGGAAAGTGCTGTCCTCCAGTATTCAGCATTCAAATGCTGCCTCTAGGAAATCGATTCATTAACCTGTTTTGACAAAAAGGGAGTAAAGCAAAAAAAAGGAGGAACCCATAAAATGACACGCTAAAGGAACAGGGGGACTCTATTTTTGGTTCCCGACTCCTAGTTTAAAATCCACAGGATTCATTTGAAACGATCAGGAATCCTGCAGCATGTCAAATCTACCTACTGTAGATGAGCAGGACTTTTCCCGTTTTGACCATCAACATAATGAAATAACGCAAGTACGGGATATATGGATTATATATGCTAAGCCTGCTTTTTATCCAACTCTGGTATGACAAGAGATCTGTGCTTACTCTTCTCCAAAGCAAAAGCAGCATGACCCCGACGTGATTTGAACACGCAACCTTCTGATCTGGAGTCAGATGCGCTACTGTTGCGCCACAAGGTCTCATTGTTAAGGTGGACGTGGTCGTCAACAGAGTAGCCAACAAAGGTAGGTTTTTTTCCCCCCACCGATATAAAATTAGATCGATTCTGACAAATTAAATATTCAGCCTAAAGAGGAATGAAAATAAGTACTTTTCTTTTCAGCACAATACCACTGTAATTGAAGGCAAAGCCAAACAGAAAGGCACCGCACCAGCTAGCCATTTTCTTTGTTTGTGGCCATGTGAAGCCATACCGGTTTAATTACATTACAATGGAACATGCAAATGCTGGGGTGAATCGTGCATGGTGTGGAATTCTCCACGTGACTTACTCTTTGCTAGCTTTATATTTAGGACAATTTATGGCCTCTTTCAAGTGAGAAGAAAGATGTTAAATTCTCTTCCTAAAGAAGGTGTTTTATGGAATTCAGTAGATGTATTTGAGGATGGCCTCGATGTTCTTGTGGCAAAGCTGGAAACTATGCCACTTTAGTATCTAAAGTGGGTATTGTAACACAGCTTGTTGATCCAAGGAGAAATCGGAATGCACATATGGAGTTCTAAAAGAATCCTGCTGCCCAATTTGGGGCACAATTGAAAATGACTTCAGGTCTTTCTTTTTTTCTACTTTATTTAAACGGCGTGATACGTTTATTCATCCACAGAAGGCTGGAAGAAAAAACGAGCCTGATGGCAGCGGTAGGATTCAAACCCATGCCCCCGAAGAGACTGGAGCCTTAATCCAGCGCCTTAGACCGCTCAGCCACGCTACCTGCGCAAAATCCCTGTGGCTGCGTACTCAAAACACGCACGCCATTTGGGAGCGTTCTGATCATTTCCTTTTCTTTCTTGTCAAAAGGTTGCAAGTCCCGATAATATCTTTCCACACTCATGCAGCACTGCTGGCGGCATAGGTCATTTAGAACGCCTTCACCTCTACAAGACCGCAAAAACACAAGAAAACTAGATCAATGCTAAAATATTACACATCCCCCTCTATTTATTCTCACACAGAAAGAGTTTAAAGCGCAAGATCCTCATGTTACATTCAGGTGAAATCTGCTAGCGTGTCAAATGACCACCAACAGGTGCAAACAAAAGATAACAATTCAACACCAGCATAGGGAAAGTGCTGTCCTCCAGTATTCAGCATTCAAATGCTGCCTCTAGGAAATCGATTCATTAACCTGTTTTGACAAAAAGGGAGTAAAGCAAAAAAAAGGAGGAACCCATAAAATGACACGCTAAAGGAACATAGGGACTCTATTTTTGGTTCCCGACTCCTAGTTTAAAATCCACAGGATTCATTTGAAACAATCAGGAATCCTGCAGCATGTCAAATCTACTTACTGTAGATGAGCAGGACTTTTCCCGTTTTGAGCATCAACATAATGAAATAACGCAAGTACGGGATATATGGATTATATATGCTAAGCCTGCTTTTTATCCAACTCTGGTATGACAAGAGATCTGTGCTTACTCTTCTCCAAAGCAAAAGCAGCATGACCCCAACGTGATTTGAACACGCAACCTTCTGATCTGGAGTCAGACGCGCTACCGTTGCGCCACGAGGTCTCATTGTAAAGGTGGATGTGGTCTTCAACAGAGTAGCCAACAAAGGTAGGTTTTTTTTCCCCCACCGACATAAAATTAGATCGATTCTGACAAATTAAATATTCAGCCTAAAGAGGAATGAAAATAAGTACTTTTCTTTTCAGCACAATACCACTGTAATTGAAGGCAAAGCCAAACAGAAAGGCACCGCACCAGCTAGCCAGTTTCTGTGTTTGTGGCCATGTGAAGCCATACCGGTTTAATTACATTACAATGGAACATGCAAATGCTGGGGTGAATCGTGCATGGTGTGGAATTCTCCACGTGACTTACTCTTTGCTAGCTTTATATTTAGGACAATTTATGGCCTCTTTCAAGTGAGAAGAAAGATGTTAAATTCTCTTCCTAAAGAAGGTGTTTTATGGAATTCAGTAGATGTATTTGAGGATGGCCTCGATGTTCTTGTGGCAAAGCTGGAAACTATGCCACTTTAGTATCTAAAGTGGGTATTGTAACACAGCTTGTTGATCCAAGGAGAAATCGGAATGCACATATGGAGTTCTAAAGGAATCCTGCTGGCCAATTTGGGGCACAATTGAAAATGACTTCAGGTCTTTCTTTTTTTCTACTTTATTTAAACGGCGTGATACGTTTATTCATCCACAGAAGGCTGGAAGAAAAAAAGAGCCTGATGGCAGCGGTGGGATTCGAACCCACGCTCCCGAAGAGACTGGAGCCTTAATCCAGCGCCTTAGACCGCTCGGCCACGCTACCTGCGCAAAATCCCTGTGGCTGCGTACTCAAAACACGCACGCCATTTGGGAGCGTTCTGATCATTTCCTTTTCTTTCTTGTCAAAAGGTTGCAAGTCCCGACAATATCTTTCCACACTCATGCAGCACTGCTGGCGGCATAGGTCATTTAGAACGCCTTCACCTCTACAAGACCGCAAAAACACAAGAAAACTAGATCAATGCTAAAATATTACACATCCCCCTCTATTTATTCTCACACAGAAAGAGTTTAAAGCGCAAGTTCCTCATGTTACATTCAGGTGAAATCTGCTAGCGTGTCAAATGACCACCAACAGGTGCAAACAAAAGATAACAATTCAACACCAGCATAGGGAAAGTGCTGTCCTCCAGTATTCAGCATTCAAATGCTGCCTCTAGGAAATCGATTCATTAACCTGTTTTGACAAAAAGGGAGTAAAGCAAAAAAAAGGAGGAACCCATAAAATGACACGCTAAAGGAACAGAGGGACTCTATTTTTGGTTCCCGACTCCTAGTTTAAAATCCACAAGATTCATTTGAAACAATCAGGAATCCTGCAGCATGTCAAATCTACCTGCTGTAGATGAGCAGGACTTTTCCCGTTTTGACCATCAACATAATGAAATAACGCAAGTACGGGATATATGGATTATATATGCTAAGCCTGCTTTTTATCCAACTCTGGTATGACAAGAGATCTGTGCTTACTCTTCTCCAAAGCAAAAGCAGCATGACCCCGACGTGATTTGAACATGCAACCTGATCTGGAGTCAGACGCGCTACCGTTGCGCCACAAGGTCTCATTGTAAAGGTAGACGTGGTTGTCAACAGAGTAGCCAACAAAGGTAGGTTTTTTTTCCCCCACCGACATAAAATTAGATCGATTCTGACAAATTAAATATTCAGCCTAAAGAGGAATGAAAATAAGTACTTTTCTTTTCAGCACAATACCACTGTAATTGAAGGCAAAGCCAAACAGAAAGGCACCGCACCAGCTAGCCAGTTTCTGTGTTTGTGGCCATGTGAAGCCATACCGGTTTAATTACATTACAATGGAACATGCAAATGCTGGGGTGAATCGTGCATGGTGTGGAATTCTCCACGTGACTTACTCTTTGCTAGCTTTATATTTAGGACAATTTATGGCCTCTTTCAAGTGAGAAGAAAGATGTTAAATTCTCTTCCTAAAGAAGGTGTTTTATGGAATTCAGTAGATGTATTTGAGGATGGCCTCGATGTTCTTGTTGCAAAGCTGGAAACTATGCCACTTTAGTATCTAAAGTGGGTATTGTAACACAGCTTGTTGATCCAAGGAGAAATCGGAATGCACATATGGAGTTCTAAAGGAATCCTGCTGCCCAATTTGGGGCACAATTGAAAATGACTTCAGGTCTTTCTTTTTTTTTCCTTTCTCCTTCTTTTGGAACAACAAGGGGAAGAAGTGTGGGTGAAATGTTGAAGCTGAGTCTTCTTTTCATCCTGCATTACTTTTCTAACTTTCTGTGTTACTGTTCCATTTTCAAAGATCAAATGAGTATGAAACAAGTGCATTTCCATGTCCACATAAGTTGCATGTTGTGGCAAATAAGGATGCGGTATTTAAACGGCGTGATACGTTTATTCATCCACAGAAGGCTGGAAGAAAAAAAGAGCCTGATGGCAGCGGTGGGATTCGAACCCACGCCCCCGAAGAGACTGGAGCCTTAATCCAGCGCCTTAGACCGCTCGGCCACGCCACCTGCGCAAAATCTCGGTGGCTGCGTACTCAAAACACGTACGCCATTTGGGTGCGTTCTGATCATTTCCTTTTCTTTCTTGTCAAAAGGTTGCAAGTCCCGACAATATCTTTCCACACTCATGCAGCACTGCTGGCGGCATAGGTCATTTAGAACGCCTTCACCTCTACAAGACCGCAAAAACACAAGAAAAATAGATCAATGCTAAAATATTACACACCCCCCTCTATTTATTCTCACACAGAAAGAGTTTCAAGCGCAAGTTCCTCATGTTACATTCAGGTGAAATCTGCTAGCGTGTCAAATGACCACCAACAGGTGCAAAAAAAATATAACAATTCAACACCAGCATAGGGAAAGTGCTGTCCTCCAGTATTCAGCATTCAAATGCTGCCTCTAGGAAATCGATTCATTAACCTGTTTTGAGAAAAAGGGAATAAAGCAAAAAAAAGGAGGAACCCATAAAATGACACGCTAAAGGAACAGGGGGACTCTATTTTTGGTTCCCGACTCCTAGTTTAAAATCCACAGGATTCATTTGAAACAATCAGGAATCCTGCAGCATGTCAAATCTACCTACTGTAGATGAGCAGGACTTTTCCCGTTTTGACCATCAACATAATGAAATAACGCAAGTACGGGATATATGGATTATATATGCTAAGCCTGCTTTTTATCCAACTCTAGTATGACAAGAGATCTGTGCTTACTCTTCTCCAAAACAAAAGCAGCATTATCCGACGTGATTTGAACACGCAACCTTCTGATCTGGAGTCAGACGCGCTACCGTTGCGCCACGAGGTCTCATTGTAGAGGTGGATGTGGTCTTCAACAGAGTAGCCAACAAAGGTAGGTTTTTTTTCCCACACCGACATAAAATTAGATCGATTCTGACAAATTAAATATTCAGTCTAAAGAGGAATGAAAATAAGTACTTTTCTTTTCAGCACAATACCACTGTAATTGAAGGCAAAGCCAAACAGAAAGGCACCGCACCAGCTAGCCAGTTTCTGTGTTTGTGGCCATGTGAAGCCATAATGGTTTAATTACATTACAATGGAACATGCAAATGCTGGGGTGAATCGTGCATGGTGTGGAATTCTCCACGTGACTTACTCTTTGCTAGCTTTATATTTAGGACAATTTTTGGCCTCTTTCAAGTGAGAAGAAAGATGTTAAATTATCTTCCTAAAGAAGGTGTTTTATGGAATTCAGTAGATGTATTTGAGGATGGCCTCGATGTTCTTGTGGCAAAGCTGGAAACTATGCCACTATAGTATCTAAAGTGGGTATTGTAACACAGCTTGTTGATCCAAGGAGAAATCGGAATGCACATATGGAGTTCTAAAGGAATCCTGCTGCCCAATTTGGGGCACAATTGAAAATGACTTCAGGTCTTTCTTTTTTTCCTTTCTCCTTCTTTTGGAACAACAAGGGGAAGAAGGGTGGGTGAAATGTTGAAGCTGAGTCTTCTTTTCATCCTGCATTACTTTTCTAACTTTCTGTGTTACTGTTCCATTTTCAAAGATCAAATGAGTATGAAACAAGTGCATTTCCATGTCCACATAAGTTGCACGCTGTGGCAAATAAGGAAGCGGTATTTAAACGGCGTGATACGTTTATTCATCCACAGAAGGCTGGAAGAAAAAAAGAGCATGATGGCAGCGGTGGGACTCGAATCCACGCCCCCGAAGAGACTGGAGCCTTAATCCAGCGCCTTAGACCGCTCGGCCACGCTACCTGCGCAAAATCCCTGTGGCTGCGGACTCAAAACACACACGCCATTTGGGAGCATTTTGATCATTTCCTTTTCTTTCTTGTCAAAAGGTTGCAAGTCCCGACAATATCTTTCCACACTCATGCAGCACTGCTGGCGGCATAGGTCATTTAGAACGCCTTCACCTCTACAAGACCGCAAAAACACAAGAAAACTAGATCAATGCTAAAATATTACACATCCCCCTCTATTTATTCTCACACAGAAAGAGTTTAAAGCGCAAGTTCCTCATGTTACATTCAGGTGAAATCTGCTAGCGTGTCAAATGACCACCAACAGGTGCAAACAAAAGATAACAATTCAACACCAGCATAGGGAAAGTGCTGTCCTCCAGTATTCAGCATTCAAATGCTGCCTCTAGGAAATCGATTCATTAACCTGTTTTGACAAAAAGGGAGTAAAGCAAAAAAAAGGAGGAACCCATAAAATGACACGCTAAAGGAACAGGGGGACTCTATTTTTGGTTCCCGACTCCTAGTTTAAAATCCACAGGATTCATTTGAAACAATCAGGAATCCTGCAGCATGTCAAATCTACCTACTGTAGATGAGCAGGACTTTTCCCGTTTTGACCATCAACATAATGAAATAACGCAAGTACGGGATATATGGATTATATATGCTAAGCCTGCTTTTTATCCAACTCTGGTATGACAAGAGATCTGTGCTTACTCTTCTCCAAAGCAAAAGCAGCATGACCCCGACGTGATTTGAACACGCAACCTGATCTGGAGTCAGACGCGCTACCGTTGCGCCACAAGGTCTCATTGTAAAGGTGGATGTGGTCTTCAACAGAGTAGCCAACAAAGGTAGGTTTTTTTTTCCCCCACCGACATAAAATTAGATCGATTCTGACAAATTAAATATTCAGCCTAAAGAGGAATGAAAATAAGTACTTTTCTTTTCAGCACAATACCACTGTAATTGAAGGCAAAGCCAAACAGAAAGGCACCGCACCAGCTAGCCAGTTTCTGTGTTTGTGGCCATGTGAAGCCATACCGGTTTAATTACATTACAATGGAACATGCAAATGCTGGGGTGAATCGTGCATGGTGTGGAATTCTCCACGTGACTTACTCTTTGCTAGCTTTATATTTAGGACAATTTATGGCCTCTTTCAAGTGAGAAGAAAGATGTTAAATTCTCTTCCTAAAGAAGGTGTTTTATGGAATTCAGTAGATGTATTTGAGGATGGCCTCGATGTTCTTGTGGCAAAGCTGGAAACTATGCCACTTTAGTATCTAAAGTGGGTATTGTAACACAGCTTGTTGATCCAAGGAGAAATCGGAATGCACATATGGAGTTCTAAAGGAATCCTGCTGGCCAATTTGGGGCACAATTGAAAATTACTTCAGGTCTTTCTTTTTTTCTACTTTATTTAAAAGGCGTGATACGTTTATTCATCCACAGAAGGCTGGAAGAAAAAAAGAGCCTGATGGCAGCGGTGGGATTCGAACCCATGCCCCCGAAGAGACTTGAGCCTTAATCCAGCGCCTTAGACCGCTCGGCCACGCTACCTGCGCAAAACCCCTGTGGCTGCGTACTCAAAACACGCACGCCATTTGGGAGCGTTCTGATCATTTCCTTTTCTTTCTTGTCAAAAGGTTGCAAGTCCCGACAATATCTTTCCACACTCATGCAGCACTGCTGGCGGCATAGGTCATTTAGAACGCCTTCACCTCTACAAGACCGCAAAAACACAAGAAAACTAGATCAATGCTAAAATATTACACATCCCCCTCTATTTATTCTCACACAGAAAGAGTTTAAAGCGCAAGATCCTCATGTTACATTCAGGTGAAATCTGCTAGCGTGTCAAATGACCACCAACAGGTGCAAACAAAAGATAACAATTCAACACCAGCATAGGGAAAGTGCTGTCCTCCAGTATTCAGCATTCAAATGCTGCCTCTAGGAAATCGATTCATTAACCTGTTTTGACAAAAAGGGAGTAAAGCAAAAAAAAGGAGGAACCCATAAAATGACACGCTAAAGGAACAGAGGGACTCTATTTTTGGTTCCCGACTCCTAGTTTAAAATCCACAGGATTCATTTGAAACAATCAGGAATCCTGCAGCATGTCAAATCTACCTGCTGTAGATGAGCAGGACTTTTCCCGTTTTGACCATCAACATAATGAAATAACGCAAGTACGGGATATATGGATTATATATGCTAAGCCTGCTTTTTATCCAACTCTGGTATGACAAGAGATCTGTGCTTACTCTTCTCCAAAGCAAAAGCAGCATGACCCCGACGTGATTTGAACACGCAACCTGATCTGGAGTCAGACGCGCTACCGTTGCGCCACAAGGTCTCATTGTAAAGGTCAATGTGGTCTTCAACAGAGTAGCTAACAAAGGTAGGTTTTTTTTCCCCCCACCGACATAAAATTAGATCGATTCTGACAAATTAAATATTCAGCCTAAAGAGGAATGAAAATAAGTACTTTTCTTTTCAGCACAATACCACTGTAATTGAAGGCAAAGCCAAACAGAAAGGCACCGCACCAGCTAGCCAGTTTCTGTGTTTGTGGCCATGTGAAGCCATACCGGTTTAATTACATTACAATGGAACATGCAAATGCTGGGGTGAATCGTGCATGGTGTGGAATTCTCCACGTGACTTACTCTTTGCTAGCTTTATATTTAGGACAATTTATGGCCTCTTTCAAGTGAGAAGAAAGATGTTAAATTCTCTTCCTAAAGAAGGTGTTTTATGGAATTCAGTAGATGTATTTGAGGATGGCCTCGATGTTCTTGTGGCAAAGCTGGAAACTATGCCACTTTAGTATCTAAAGTGGGTATTGTAACACAGCTTGTTGATCCAAGGAGAAATCGGAATGCACATATGGAGTTCTAAAGGAATCCTGCTGGCCAATTTGGGGCACAATTGAAAATGACTTCAGGTCTTTCTTTTTTTCTACTTTATTTAAAAGGCGTGATACGTTTATTCATCCACAGAAGGCTGGAAGAAAAAAAGAGCCTGATGGCAGCGGTGGGATTCGAACCGATGCCCCCGAAGAGACTTGAGCCTTAATCCAGCGCCTTAGACCGCTCGGCCACGCTACCTGCGCAAAATCCCTGTGGCTGCGTACTCAAAACACGCACGCCATTTGGGAGCGTTCTGATCATTTCCTTTTCTTTCTTGTCAAAAGGTTGCAAGTCCCGACAATATCTTTCCACACTCATGCAGCACTGCTGGCGGCATAGGTCATTTAGAACGCCTTCACCTCTACAAGACCGCAAAAACACAAGAAAACTAGATCAATGCTAAAATATTACACATCCCCCTCTATTTATTCTCACACAGAAAGAGTTTAAAGCGCAAGATCCTCATGTTACATTCAGGTGAAATCTGCTAGCGTGTCAAATGACCACCAACAGGTGCAAACAAAAGATAACAATTCAACACCAGCATAGGGAAAGTGCTGTCCTCCAGTATTCAGCATTCAAATGCTGCCTCTAGGAAATCGATTCATTAACCTGTTTTGACAAAAAGGGAGTAAAGCAAAAAAAAGGAGGAACCCATAAAATGACACGCTAAAGGAACAGAGGGACTCTATTTTTGGTTCCCGACTCCTAGTTTAAAATCCACAGGATTCATTTGAAACAATCAGGAATCCTGCAGCATGTCAAATCTACTTACTGCAGATGAGCAGGACTTTTCCCGTTTTGACCATCAACATAATGAAATAACGCAAGTACGGGATATATGGATTATATATGCTAAGCCTGCTTTTTATCCAACTCTGGTATGACAAGAGATCTGTGCTTACTCTTCTCCAAAGCAAAAGCAGCATGACCCCGACGTGATTTGAACACGCAACCTTCTGATCTGGAGTCAGACGCGCTACCGTTGCGCCACGAGGTCTCATTGTAAAGGTGGATGTGGTCTTCAACAGAGTAGCCAACAAAGGTAGGTTTTTTTTTCCCCCACCGACATAAAATTAGATCGATTCTGACAAATTAAATATTCAGCCTAAAGAGGAATGAAAATAAGTACTTTTCTTTTCAGCACAATACCACTGTAATTGAAGGCAAAGCCAAACAGAAAGGCACCGCACCAGCTAGCCAGTTTCTGTGTTTGTGGCCATGTGAAGCCATACCGGTTTAATTACATTACAATGGAACATGCAAATGCTGGGGTGAATCGTGCATGGTGTGGAATTCTCCACGTGACTTACTCTTTGCTAGCTTTATATTTAGGACAATTTATGGCCTCTTTCAAGTGAGAAGAAATATGTTAAATTCTCTTCCTAAAGAAGGTGTTTTATGGAATTCAGTAGATGTATTTGAGGATGGCCTCGATGTTCTTGTGGCAAAGCTGGAAACTATGCCACTTTAGTATCTAAAGTGGGTATTGTAACACAGCTTGTTGATCCAAGGAGAAATCGGAATGCACATATGGAGTTCTAAAGGAATCCTGCTGCCCAATTTGGGGCACAATTGAAAATGACTTCAGGTCTTTCTTTTTTTCTACTTTATTTAAACGGCGTGATACGTTTATTCATCCACAGAAGGCTGGAAGAAAAAAAGAGCCTGATGGCAGCGGTGGGATTCGAACCCACGCTCCCGAAGAGACTGGAGCCTTAATCCAGCGCCTTAGACCGCTCGGCCACGCTACCTGCGCAAAATCCCTGTGGCTGCGTACTCAAAACACGCACGCCATTTGGGAGCGTTCTGATCATTTCCTTTTCTTTCTTGTCAAAAGGTTGCAAGTCCCGACAATATCTTTCCACACTCATGCAGCACTGCTGGCGGCATAGGTCATTTAGAACGCCTTCACCTCTACAAGACCGCAAAAACACAAGAAAACTAGATCAATGCTAAAATATTACACATCCCCCTCTATTTATTCTCACACAGAAAGAGTTTAAAGCGCAAGTTCCTCATGTTACATTCAGGTGAAATCTGCTAGCGTGTCAAATGACCACCAACAGGTGCAAACAAAAGATAACAATTCAACACCAGCATAGGGAAAGTGCTGTCCTCCAGTATTCAGCATTCAAATGCTGCCTCTAGGAAATCGATTCATTAACCTGTTTTGACAAAAAGGGAGTAAAGCAAAAAAAAGGAGGAACCCATAAAATGACACGCTAAAGGAACAGAGGGACTCTATTTTTGGTTCCCGACTCCTAGTTTAAAATCCACAGGATTCATTTGAAACAATCAGGAATCCTGCAGCATGTCAAATCTACCTACTGTAGATGAGCAGGACTTTTCCCGTTTTGAGCATCAACATAATGAAATAACGCAAGTACGGGATATATGGATTATATATGCTAAGCCTGCTTTTTATCCAACTCTGGTATGACAAGAGATCTGTGCTTACTCTTCTCCAAAGCAAAAGCAGCATGACCCCGACGTGATTTGAACACGCAACCTGATCTGGAGTCAGACGCGCTACCGTTGCGCCACAAGGTCTCATTGTAAAGGTGGACGTGGTTGTCAACAGAGTAGCCAACAAAGGTAGGTTTTTTTTCCCCCACCGACATAAAATTAGATCGATACTGACAAATTAAATATTCAGTCTAAAGAGGAATGAAAATAAGTACTTTTCTTTTCAGCACAATACCACTGTAATTGAAGGCAAAGCCAAACAGAAAGGCACCGCACCAGCTAGCCAGTTTCTGTGTTTGTGGCCATGTGAAGCCATAATGGTTTAATTACATTACAATGGAACATGCAAATGCTGGGGTGAATCGTGCATGGTGTGGAATTCTCCACGTGACTTACTCTTTGCTAGCTTTATATTTAGGACAATTTATGGCCTCTTTCAAGTGAGAAGAAAGATGTTAAATTATCTTCCTAAATAAGGTGTTTTATGGAATTCAGTAGATGTATTTGAGGATGGCCTCGATGTTCTTGTGGCAAAGCTGGAAACTATGCCACTATAGTATCTAAAGTGGGTATTGTAACACAGCTTGTTGATCCAAGGAGAAATCGGAATGCACATATGGAGTTCTAAAGGAATCCTGCTGCCCAATTTGGGGCACAATTGAAAATGACTTCAGGTCTTTCTTTTTTTCCTTTCTCCTTCTTTTGGAACAACAAGGGGAAGAAGGGTGGGTGAAATGTTGAAGCTGAGTCTTCTTTTCATCCTGCATTACTTTTCTAACTTTCTGTGTTACTGTTCCATTTTCAAAGATCAAATGAGTATGAAACAAGTGCATTTCCATGTCCACATAAGTTGCACGCTGTGGCAAATAAGGAAGCGGTATTTAAACGGCGTGATACGTTTATTCATCCACAGAAGGCTGGAAGAAAAAAAGAGCCTGATGGCAGCGGTGGGATTCGAACCCACGCCCCCGAAGAGACTGGAGCCTTAATCCAGCGCCTTAGACCGCTCGGCCACGCTACCTGCGCAAAATCCCTGTGGCTGCGGACTCAAAACACACACGCCATTTGGGAGCATTTTGATCATTTCCTTTTCTTTCTTGTCAAAAGGTTGCAAGTCCCGACAATATCTTTCCACACTCATGCAGCACTGCTGGCGGCATAGGTCATTTAGAACGCCTTCACCTCTACAAGACCGCAAAAACACAAGAAAACTAGATCAATGCTAAAATATTACACATCCCCCTCTATTTATTCTCACACAGAAAGAGTTTAAAGCGCAAGTTCCTCATGTTACATTCAGGTGAAATCTGCTAGCGTGTCAAATGACCACCAACAGGTGCAAACAAAAGATAACAATTCAACACCAGCATAGGGAAAGTGCTGTCCTCCAGTATTCAGCATTCAAATGCTGCCTCTAGGAAATCGATTCATTAACCTGTTTTGACAAAAAGGGAGTAAAGCAAAAAAAAGGAGGAACCCATAAAATGACACGCTAAAGGAACAGGGGGACTCTATTTTTGGTTCCCGACTCCTAGTTTAAAATCCACAGGATTCATTTGAAACAATCAGGAATCCTGCAGCATGTCAAATCTACCTACTGTAGATGAGCAGGACTTTTCCCGTTTTGACCATCAACATAATGAAATAACGCAAGTACGGGATATATGGATTATATATGCTAAGCCTGCTTTTTATCCAACTCTGGTATGACAAGAGATCTGTGCTTACTCTTCTCCAAAGCAAAAGCAGCATGACCCCGACGTGATTTGAACACGCAACCTTCTGATCTGGAGTCAGACGCGCTACTGTTGCGCCACGAGGTCTCATTGTAAAGGTGGATGTGGTCTTCAACAGAGTAGCCAACAAAGGTAGGTTTTTTTTTCCCCCACCGACATAAAATTAGATCGATTCTGACAAATTAAATATTCAGCCTAAAGAGGAATGAAAATAAGTACTTTTCTTTTCAGCACAATACCACTGTAATTGAAGGCAAAGCCAAACAGAAAGGCACCGCACCAGCTAGCCAGTTTCTGTGTTTGTGGCCATGTGAAGCCATACCGGTTTAATTACATTACAATGGAACATGCAAATGCTGGGGTGAATCGTGCATGGTGTGGAATTCTCCACGTGACTTACTCTTTGCTAGCTTTATATTTAGGACAATTTATGGCCTCTTTCAAGTGAGAAGAAAGATGTTAAATTCTCTTCCTAAAGAAGGTGTTTTATGGAATTCAGTAGATGTATTTGAGGATGGCCTCGATGTTCTTGTGGCAAAGCTGGAAACTATGCCACTTTAGTATCTAAAGTGGGTATTGTAACACAGCTTGTTGATCCAAGGAGAAATCGGAATGCACATATGGAGTTCTAAAGGAATCCTGCTGGCCAATTTGGGGCACAATTGAAAATGACTTCAGGTCTTTCTTTTTTTCTACTTTATTTAAACGGCGTGATACGTTTATTCATCCACAGAAGGCTGGAAGAAAAAAAGAGCCTGATGGCAGCGGTGGGATTCGAACCCATGCCCCCGAAGAGACTGGAGCCTTAATCCAGCACCTTAGACCGCTCGGCCACGCTACCTGCGCAAAATCCCTGTGGCTGCGTACTCAAAACACGCACGCCATTTGGGAGCGTTCTGATCATTTCCTTTTCTTTCTTGTCAAAAGGTTGCAAGTCCCGACAATATCTTTCCACACTCATGCAGCACTGCTGGCGGCATAGGTCATTTAGAACGCCTTCACCTCTACAAGACCGCAAAAACACAAGAAAACTAGATCAATGCTAAAATATTACACATCCCCCTCTATTCATTCTCACACAGAAAGAGTTTAAAGCGCAAGTTCCTCATGTTACATTCAGGTGAAATCTGCTAGCGTGTCAAATGACCACCAACAGGTGCAAACAAAAGATAACAATTCAACACCAGCTTAGGGAAAGTGCTGTCCTCCAGTATTCAGCATTCAAATGCTGCCTCTAGGAAATCGATTCATTAACCTGTTTTGACAAAAAGGGAGTAAAGCAAAAAAAAGGAGGAACCCATAAAATGACACGCTAAAGGAACAGGGGGACTCTATTTTTGGTTCCCGACTCCTAGTTTAAAATCCACAGGATTCATTTGAAACAATCAGGAATCCTGCAGCATGTCAAATCTACCTACTGTAGATGAGCAGGACTTTTCCCGTTTTGACCATCAACATAATGAAATAACGCAAGTACGGGATATATGGATTATATATGCTAAGCCTGCTTTTTACCCAACTCTGGTATGACAAGAGATCTGTGCTTACTCTTCTCCAAAGCAAAAGCAGCATGACCCCGACGTGATTTGAACACGCAACCTTCTGATCTGGAGTCAGACGCGCTACCGTTGCGCCACGAGGTCTCATTGTAAAGGTGGAAGTGGTCGTCAACAGAGTAGCCAACAAAGGTAGTTTTTTTTCCCCCCACCGACATAAAATTAGATCGATTCTGACAAATTAAATATTCAGCCTAAAGAGGAATGAAAATAAGTACTTTTCTTTTCAGCACAATACCACTGTAATTGAAGGCAAAGCCAAACAGAAAGGCACCGCACCAGCTAGCCAGTTTCTGTGTTTGTGGCCATGTGAAGCCATACCGGTTTAATTACATTACAATGGAACATGCAAATGCTGGGGTGAATCGTGCATGGTGTGGAATTCTCCACGTGACTTACTCTTTGCTAGCTTTATATTTAGGACAATTTATGGCCTCTTTCAAGTGAGAAGAAAGATGTTAAATTCTCTTCCTAAAGAAGGTGTTTTATGGAATTCAGTAGATGTATTTGAGGATGGCCTCGATGTTCTTGTGGCAAAGCTGGAAACTATGCCACTTTAGTATCTAAAGTGGGTATTGTAACACAGCTTGTTGATCCAAGGAGAAATCGGAATGCACATATGGAGTTCTAAAGGAATCCTGCTGCCCAATTTGGGGCACAATTGAAAATGACTTCAGGTCTTTCTTTTTTTCCTTTCTCCTTCTTTTGGAACAACAAGGGGAAGAAGGGTGGGTGAAATGTTGAAGCTGAGTCTTCTTTTCATCCTGCATTACTTTTCTAACTTTCTGTGTTACTGTTCCATTTTCAAAGATCAAATGAGTATAAAACAAGTGCACTTCCATGTCCACATAAGTTGCACGCTGTGGCAAATAATGAAGCGGTATTTAAACGGCGTGATACGTTTATTCATCCACAGAAGGCTGGAAGAAAAAAAGAACCTGATGGCAGCGTTGGGATTCAAACCCAAGCCCCCGAAAAGACTGGAGCCTTAATCCAGCGCCTTAGACTGCTCGGCCACGCTACCTGCGCAAAATCCCTGTGGCTGCGTACTCAAAACACACACGCCATTTGGGAGCGTTCTGATCATTTCCTTTTCTTTCTTGTCAAAAGGTTGCAAGTCCCGACAATATCTTTCCACACTCATGCAGCACTGCTGGCGGCATAGGTCATTTAGAACGCCTTCACCTCTACAAGACCGCAAAAACACAAGAAAACTAGATCAATGCTAAAATATTACACATCCCCCTCTATTTATTCTCACACAGAAAGAGTTTAAAGCGCAAGTTCCTCATGTTACATTCAGGTGAAATCTGCTAGCGTGTCAAATGACCACCAACAGGTGCAAACAAAAGATAACAATTCAACACCAGCATAGGGAAAGTGCTGTCCTCCAGTATTCAGCATTCAAATGCTGCCTCTAGGAAATCGATTCATTAACCTGTTTTGACAAAAAGGGAGTAAAGCAAAAAAAAGGAGGAACCCATAAAATGACACGCTAAAGGAACAGGGGGACTCTATTTTTGGTTCCCGACTCCTAGTTTAAAATCCACAGGATTCATTTGAAACAATCAGGAATCCTGCAGCATGTCAAATCTACCTACTGTAGATGAGCAGGACTTTTCCCGTTTTGACCATCAACATAATGAAATAACGCAAGTACGGGATATATGGATTATATATGCTAAGCCTGCTTTTTATCCAACTCTGGTATGACAAGAGATCTGTGCTTACTCTTCTCCAAAGCAAAAGCAGCATGACCCTGACGTGATTTGAACACACAACCTTCTTATCAGGAGTCCGACGCGCTACAGTTGCGCCACGAGGTCTCATTGTAAAGGTGAATGTGGTCGTCAACAGAGTAGTCAACAAAGGTAGGTTTTTTCCCCCCACCGACATAAAATTAGATAGATTCTGACAAATTAAATATTCAGCCTAAAGAGGAAAGGAAATAAGTACTTTTCTTTTCACACAATACCACTGTAATTGAAAGCAAAGCCAAACAGAAAGGCACCGCACCAGCTAGCCAGTTTCTGTGTTTGTGGCCATGTGAAGCCATACCGGTTTAATTACATTACAATGGAACATGCAAATGCTGGGGTGAATCGTGCATGGTGTGGAATTCTCCACGTGACTTACTCTTTGCTAGCTTTATATTTAGGACAATTTATGGCCTCTTTCAAGTGAGAAGAAAGATGTTAAATTCTCTTCCTAAAGAAGGTGTTTTATGGAATTCAGTAGATGTATTTGAGGATGGCCTCGATGTTCTTGTGGCAAAGCTGGAAACTATGCCACTTTAGTATCTAAAGTGGGTATTGTAACACAGCTTGTTGATCCAAGGAGAAATCGGAATGCACATATGGAGTTCTAAAGGAATCCTGCTGCCCAATTTGGGGCACAATTGAAAATGACTTCAGGTCTTTCTTTTTTTCCTTTCTCCTTCTTTTGGAACAACAAGGGGAAGAAGGGTGGGTGCAATGTTGAAGCTGAGTCTTCTTTTCATCCTGCATTACTTTTCTAACTTTCTGTGTTACTGTTCCATTTTCAAAGATCAAATGAGTATGAAACAAGTGCATTTCCCTGTCCACATAAGTTGCACGCTGTGGCAAATAATGAAGCGGTATTTAAACGGCGTGATACGTTTATTCATCCACAGAAGGCTGGAAGAAAAAAATAACCTGATGGCAGCGTTGGGATTCAAACCCAAGCCCCCGAAAAGACTGGAGCCTTAATCCAGCGCCTTAGACTGCTCGGCCACGCTACCTGCGCAAAATCCCTGTGGCTGCGTACTCAAAACACACACGCCATTTGGGAGCGTTCTGATCATTTCCTTTTCTTTCTTGTCAAAAGGTTGCAAGTCCCGACAATATCTTTCCACACTCATGCAGCACTGCTGGCGGCATAGGTCATTTAGAACGCCTTCACCTCTACAAGACCGCAAAAACACAAGAAAACTAGATCAATGCTAAAATATTACACATCCCCCTCTATTTATTCTCACACAGAAAGAGTTTAAAGCGCAAGTTCCTCATGTTACATTCAGGTGAAATCTGCTAGCGTGTCAAATGACCACCAACAGGTGCAAACAAAAGATAACAATTCAACACCAGCATAGGGAAAGTGCTGTCCTCCAGTATTCAGCATTCAAATGCTGCCTCTAGGAAATCGATTCATTAACCTGTTTTGACAAAAAGGGAGTAAAGCAAAAAAAAGGAGGAACCCATAAAATGACACGCTAAAGGAACAGGGGGACTCTATTTTTGGTTCCCGACTCCTAGTTTAAAATCCACAGGATTCATTTGAAACAATCAGGAATCCTGCAGCATGTCAAATCTACCTACTGTAGATGAGCAGGACTTTTCCCGTTTTGACCATCAACATAATGAAATAACGCAAGTACGGGATATATGGATTATATATGCTAAGCCTGCTTTTTATCCAACTCTGGTATGACAAGAGATCTGTGCTTACTCTTCTCCAAAGCAAAAGCAGCATGACCCTGACGTGATTTGAACACACAACCTTCTGATCAGGAGTCCGACGCGCTACAGTTGCGCCACGAGGTCTCATTGTAAAGGTGAATGTGGTCGTCAACAGAGTAGTCAACAAAGGTAGGTTTTTTCCCCCCACCGACATAAAATTAGATAGATTCTGACAAATTAAATATTCAGCCTAAAGAGGAAAGGAAATAAGTACTTTTCTTTTCACACAATACCACTGTAATTGAAAGCAAAGCCAAACAGAAAGGCACCGCACCAGCTAGCCAGTTTCTGTGTTTGTGGCCATGTGAAGCCATACCGGTTTAATTACATTACAATGGAACATGCAAATGCTGGGGTGAATCGTGCATGGTGTGGAATTCTCCACGTGACTTACTCTTTGCTAGCTTTATATTTAGGACAATTTATGGCCTCTTTCAAGTGAGAAGAAAGATGTTAAATTCTCTTCCTAAAGAAGGTGTTTTATGGAATTCAGTAGATGTATTTGAGGATGGCCTCGATGTTCTTGTGGCAAAGCTGGAAACTATGCCACTTTAGTATCTAAAGTGGGTATTGTAACACAGCTTGTTGATCCAAGGAGAAATCGGAATGCACATATGGAGTTCTAAAGGAATCCTGCTGCCCAATTTGGGGCACAATTGAAAATGACTTCAGGTCTTTCTTTTTTTCCTTTCTCCTTCTTTTGGAACAACAAGGGGAAGAAGGGTGGGTGAAATGTTGAAGCTGAGTCTTCTTTTCATCCTGCATTACTTTTCTAACTTTCTGTGTTACTGTTCCATTTTCAAAGATCAAATGAGTATGAAACAAGTGCATTTCCATGTCCACATAAGTTGCACTCTGTGGCAAATAAGGATGCGGTATTTAAACGGCGTGATACGTTTATTCATCCACAGAAGGCTGGAAGAAAAAAAGAGCCTGATGGCAGCAGTGGGATTCGAACCCACGCCCCCGAAGAGACTGGAGCCTTAATCCAGCGCCTTAGACCGCTCGGCCACGCTACCTGCGCAAAATCCCTGTGGCTGCGTACTCAAAACACGCACGCCATTTGGGAGCGTTCTGATCATTTCCTTTTCTTTCTTGTCAAAAGGTTGCAAGTCCCGACAATATCTTTCCACACTCATGCAGCACTGCTGGCGGCATAGGTCATTTAGAACGCCTTCACCTCTACAAGACCGCAAAAACACAAGAAAACTAGATCAATGCTAAAATATTACACATCCCCCTCTATTCATTCTCACACAGAAAGAGTTTAAAGCGCAAGTTCCTCATGTTACATTCAGGTGAAATCTGCTAGCGTGTCAAATGACCACCAACAGGTGCAAACAAAAGATAACAATTCAACACCAGCTTAGGGAAAGTGCTGTCCTCCAGTATTCAGCATTCAAATGCTGCCTCTAGGAAATCGATTCATTAACCTGTTTTGACAAAAAGGGAGTAAAGCAAAAAAAAGGAGGAACCCATAAAATGACACGCTAAAGGAACAGGGGGACTCTATTTTTGGTTCCCGACTCCTAGTTTAAAATCCACAGGATTCATTTGAAACAATCAGGAATCCTGCAGCATGTCAAATCTACCTACTGTAGATGAGCAGGACTTTTCCCGTTTTGACCATCAACATAATGAAATAACGCAAGTACGGGATATATGGATTATATATGCTAAGCCTGCTTTTTATCCAACTCTGGTATGAAAAGAGATCTGTGCTTACTCTTCTCCAAAGCAAAAGCAGCATGACCCCGACGTGATTTGAACACGCAACCTTCTGATCTGGAGTCTGACGCGCTACCGTTGCGCCACGAGGTCTCATTGTAAAGGTCGATGTGGTCGTCAACAGAGTAGTCAACAAAGGTAGGTTTTTCCCCCCCACCGACATAAAATTAGATAGATTCTGACAAATTAAATATTCAGCCTAAAGAGGAAAGAAAATAAGTACTTTTCTTTTCAGCACAATACCACTGTAATTGAAAGCAAAGCCAAACAGAAAGGCACCGCACCAGCTAGCCAGTTTATGTGTTTGTGGCCATGTGAAGCCATACCGGTTTAATTACATTACAATGGAACATGCAAATGCTGGGGTGAATCGTGCATGGTGTGGAATTCTCCACGTGACTTACTCTTTGCTAGCTTTATATTTAGGACAATTTATGGCCTCTTTCAAGTGAGAAGAAAGATGTTAAATTCTCTTCCAAAAGAAGGTGTTTTATGGAATTCAGTAGATGTATTTGAGGATGGCCTCGATGTTCTTGTGGCAAAGCTGGAAACTATGCCACTTTAATATCTAAAGTGGGTATTGTAACACAGCTTGTTGATCCAAGGAGAAATCGGAATGCACATATGGAGTTCTAAAGGAATCCTGCTGCCCAATTTGGGGCACAATTGAAAATGACTTCAGGTCTTTCTTTTTTTCCTTTCTCCTTCTTTTGGAACAACAAGGGGAAGAAGGGTGGGTGAAATGTTGAAGCTGAGTCTTCTTTTCATCCTGCATTACTTTTCTAACTTTCTGTGTTACTGTTCCATTTTCAAAGATCAAATGAGTATGAAACAAGTGCATTTCCATGTCCACATAAGTTGCACGCTGTGGCAAATAAGGATGCGGTATTTAAACGGCGTGATACGTTTATTCATCCACAGAAGGCTGGAAGAAAAAAAGAGCCTGATGGCAGCGGTGGGATTCGAACCCACGCCCCCGAAGAGACTGGAGCCTTAATCCAGCACCTTAGACCGCTCGGCCACGCTACCTGCGCAAAATCCCTGTGGCTGCGTATTCAAAACACGCACGCCATTTGGGAGCGTTCTGATCATTTCCTTTTCTTTCTTGTCAAAAGGTTGCAAGTCCCGACAATATCTTTCCACACTCATGCAGCACTGCTGGCGGCATAGGTCATTTAGAACGCCTTCACCTCTACAAGACCGCAAAAACACAAGAAAACTAGATCAATGCTAAAATATTACACATCCCCCTCTATTTATTCTCACACAGAAAGAGTTTAAAGCGCAAGTTCCTCATGTTACATTCAGGTGAAATCTGCTAGCGTGTCAAATGACCACCAACAGGTGCAAACAAAAGATAACAATTCAACACCAGCATAGGGAAAGTGCTGTCCTCCAGTATTCAGCATTCAAATGCTGCCTCTAGGAAATCGATTCATTAACCTGTTTTGACAAAAAGGGAGTAAAGCAAAAAAAAAGGAGGAACCCATAAAATGACACGCTAAAGGAACAGGGGGACTCTATTTTTGGTTCCCGACTCCTAGTTTAAAATCCACATGATTCATTTGAAACAATCAGGAATCCTGCAGCATGTCAAATCTACCTACTGTAGATGAGCAGGACTTTTCCCGTTTTGACCATCAACATAATGAAATAACGCAAGTACGGGATATATGGATTATATATGCTAAGCCTGCTTTTTATCCAACTCTGGTATGACAAGAGTTCTGTGCTTACTCTTCTCCAAAGCAAGAGCAGCATGACCCCGACGTGATTTGAACACGCAACCTTCTGAGTTGGAGTCAGACGCGCTACCGTTGCACCACGAGATCTCATTGTAAAGATGGATGTGGTCGTCAACAGAGTAGCCAACAAAGGTAGTTTTTTTTCCCCCACCGACATAAAATTAGATCGATTCTGACAAATTAAATATTCAGCCTAAAGAGGAATGTTCCATTTTCAAAGATCAAATGAGTATGAAACAAGTGCATTTCCATGTCCACATAAGTTGCACACTGTGGCAAATAAGGAAGCGGTATTTAAACGGCGTGATACGTTTATTCATCCACAGAAGGCTGGAAGAAAAAAAGAGCCTGATGGCAGCGGTGGGATTCGAACCCACGCCCCCAAAGAGACTGGAGCCTTAATCCAGCGCCTTAGACCGCTCGGCCACGCTACCTGCGCAAAATCCCTGTGGCTGCGTACTCAAAACACGCACGCCATTTGGGAGCGTTCTGATCATTTCCTTTTCTTTCTTGTCAAAAGGTTGCAAGTCCCGACAATATCTTTCCACACTCATGCAGCACTGCTGGCGGCATAGGTCATTTAGAACGCCTTCACCTCTACAAGACCGCAAAAACACAAGAAAACTAGATCAATGCTAAAATATTACACATCCCCCTCTATTTATTCTCACACAGAAAGAGTTTAAAGCGCAAGTTCCTCATGTTACATTCAGGTGAAATCTGCTAGCGTGTCAAATGACCACCAACAGGTGCAAACAAAAGATAACAATTCAACACCAGCATAGGGAAAGTGCTGTCCTCCAGTATTCAGCATTCAAATGCTGCCTCTAGGAAATCGATTCATTAACCTGTTTTGACAAAAAGGGAGTAAAGCAAAAAAAAGGAGGAACCCATAAAATGACACGCTAAAGGAACAGGGGGACTCTATTTTTGGTTCCCGACTCCTAGTTTAAAATCCACAGGATTTATTTGAAACAATCAGGAATCCTGCAGCATGTCAAACATACCTACTGTAGATGAGCAGGACTTTTCACGTTTTGACCATCAACATAATGAAATAACGCAAGTACGGGATATATGGATTATATATGCTAAGCCTGCTTTTTATCCAATTCTGGTGTGACAAGAGATCTCTTCTCCAAAGCAAAAGCAGCAAGACCCCGACGTGATTTGAACACGCAACCTTCTGATCTGGAGTCAGACGCGCTACCGTTGCGCCACAAGGTCTCACTGTAAAGGTGGACGTGGTCGTCAACAGAGTAGCCAACAAAGGTAGGTTTTTTTTCCCCCACCGACATAAAATTAGATCGATTCTGACAAATTAAATATTCAGCCTAAAGAGGAATGAAAATAAGTACTTTTCTTTTCAGCACAATACCACTGTAATTGAAGGCAAAGCCAAACAGAAAGGCACCACACCAGCTAGCCAGTTTCTGTGTTTGTGGCCATGTGAAGCTATACCGGTTTAATTACATTACAATGGAACATGCAAATGCTGGGGTGAATCGTGCATGGTGTGGAATTCTCCATGTGACTTACTCTTTGCTAGCTTTATATTTAGGACAATTTATGGCCTCTTTCAAGTGAGAAGAAAGATGTTAAATTCTCTTCCTAAAGAAGGTGTTTTATGGAATTCAGTAGATGTATTTGAGGATGGCCTCGATGTTCTTGTGGCAAAGCTGGAAACTATGCCACTTTAGTATCTAAAGTGGGTATTGTAACACAGCTTGTTGATCCAAGGAGAAATCGGAATGCACATATGGAGTTCTAAAGGAATCCTGCTGCCCAATTTGGGGCACAATTGAAAATGACTTCAGGTCTTTCTTTTTTTCCTTTCTCCTTCTTTTGGAACAACAAGGGGAAGAAGGGTGGGTGAAATGTTGAAGCTGAGTCTTCTTTTCATCCTGCATTACTTTTCTAACTTTCTGTGTTACTGTTCCATTTTCAAAGATCAAATGAGTATGAAACAAGTGCATTTCCATGTCCACATAAGTTGCACGCTGTGGCAAATAAGGAAGCGGTATTTAAACGGCGTGATACATTTATTCATCCACAGAAGGCTGGAAGAAAAAAAGAGCCTGATGGCAGCGGTGGGATTCTAACCCACGCCCCCGAAGAGACTGGAGCCTTAATCCAGCGCCTTAGACCGCTCGGCCACGCTACCTGCGCAAAATCCTTGTGGCTGCGTACTCAAAACACGCACGCCATTTGGGAGCGTTCTGATCATTTCCTTTTCTTTCTTGTCAAAAGGTTGCAAGTCCCGACAATATCTTTCCACACTCATGCAGCACTGCTGGCGGCATAGGTCATTTAGAACGCCTTCACCTCTACAAGACCGCAAAAACACAAGAAAACTAGATCAATGCTAAAATATTACACATCCCCCTCTATTTATTCTCACACAGAAAGAGTTTAACCCCTTAAGGACCAAACTTCTGGAATAAAAGGGAATCATGACATGTCAAACATGTCATGTGTCCTTAAGGGGTTAAAGCGCAAGTTCCTCATGTTACATTCAGGTGAAATCTGCTAGCGTGTCAAATGAACACCAACAGGTGCAAACAAAAGATAACAATTCAACACCAGCATAGGGAAAGTGCTGTCCTCCAGTATTCAGCATTCAAATGCTGCCTCTAGGAAATCGATTCATTAACCTGTTTTGACAAAAAGGGAGTAAAGCAAAAAAAAGGAGGAACCCATAAAATGACACGCTAAAGGAACAGGGGGACTCTATTTTTGGTTCCCGACTCCTAGTTTAAAATCCACAGGATTCATTTGAAACAATCAGGAATCCTGCAGCATGTCAAATCTACCTACTGTAGATGAGCAGGACTTTTCCCGTTTTGACCATCAACATAATGAAATAACGCAAGTACGGGATATATGGATTATATATGCTAAGCCTGCTTTTTATCCAACTCTGGTATGACAAGAGATCTGTGCTTACTCTTCTCCAAAGCAAAAGCAGCATGACCCCGACGTGATTTGAACACGCAACCTTCTGATCTGGAGTCAGACGCGCTACCGTTGCGCCACGAGGTCTCATTGTAAAGGTGGACGTGGACGTGGTCGTCAACAGAGTAGCCAACAAAGGTAGTTTTTTTTCCCCCACCGACATAAAATTAGATCGATTCTGACAAATTAAATATTCAGCCTAAAGAGGAATGTTCCATTTTCAAAGATCAAATGAGTATGAAACAAGTGCATTTCCATGTCCACATAAGTTGCACGCTGTGGCAAATAAGGAAGCGGTATTTAAACGGCGTGATACGTTTATTCATCCACAGAAGGCTGGAAGAAAAAAAGAGCCTGATGGCAGCGGTGGGATTCGAACCTACGCCCCCGAAGAGACTGGAGCCTTAATCCAGCGCCTTAGACCGCTCGGCCACGCTACCTGCGCAAAATCCCTGTGGCTGCGTACTCAAAACACGCACGCCATTTGGGAGCGTTCTGATCATTTCCTTTTCTTTCTTGTCAAAAGGTTGCAAGTCCCGACAATATCTTTCCACACTCATGCAGCACTGCTGGCGGCATAGGTCATTTAGAACGCCTTCACCTCTACAAGACCGCAAAGACACAAGAAAACTAGATCAATGCTAAAATATTACACATCCCCCTCTATTTATTCTCACACAGAAATAGTTTAAAGCGCAAGTTCCTCATGTTACATTCAGGTGAAATCTGCTAGCGTGTCAAATGACCACCAACAGGTGCAAACAAAAGATAACAATTCAACACCAGCATAGGGAAAGTGCTGTCCTCCAGTATTCAGCATTCAAATGCTGCCTCTAGGAAATCGATTCATTAACCTGTTTTGACAAAAAGGGAGTAAAGCAAAAAAAAAGGAGGAACCCATAAAATGACACGCTAAAGGAACAGGGGGACTCTATTTTTGGTTCCCGACTCCTAGTTTAAAATCCACAGGATTCATTTGAAACAATCAGGAATCCTGCAGCATGTCAAATCTACCTACTGTAGATGAGCAGGACTTTTCCCGTTTTGACCATCAACATAATGAAATAACGCAAGTACGGGATATATGGATTATATATGCTAAGCCTGCTTTTTATCCAACTCTGGTATGACAAGAGTTCTGTGCTTACTCTTCTCCAAAGCAAAAGCAGCATGACCCCGACGTGATTTGAACACGCAACCTTCTGAGTTGGAGTCAGTCGCGCTACCGTTGCACCACGAAGTCTCATTGCAAAGTTGGACGTGGTCGTCAACAGAGTAGCCAACAAAGGTAGTTTTTTTTTCCCCCACCGACATAAAATTAGATCGATTCTGACAAATTAAATATTCAGCCTAAAGAGGAATGAAAATAAGTACTTTTCTTTTCAGCACAATACCACTGTAATTGAAGGCAAAGCCAAACAGAAAGGCACCACACCAGCTAGCCAGTTTCTGTGTTTGTGGCCATGTGAAGCTATACCGGTTTAATTACATTACAATGGAACATGCAAATGCTGGGGTGAATCGTGCATGGTGTGGAATTCTCCATGTGACTTACTCTTTGCTAGCTTTATATTTAGGACAATTTATGGCCTCTTTCAAGTGAGAAGAAAGATGTTAAATTCTCTTCCTAAAGAAGGTGTTTTATGGAATTCAGTAGATGTATTTGAGGATGGCCTCGATGTTCTTGTGGCAAAGCTGGAAACTATGCCACTTTAGTATCTAAAGTGGGTATTGTAACACAGCTTGTTGATCCAAGGAGAAATCGGAATGCACATATGGAGTTCTAAAGGAATCCTGCTGCCCAATTTGGGGCACAATTGAAAATGACTTCAGGTCTTTCTTTTTTTCCTTTCTCCTTCTTTTGGAACAACAAGGGGAAGAAGGGTGGGTGAAATGTTGAAGCTGAGTCTTCTTTTCATCCTGCATTACTTTTCTAACTTTCTGTGTTACTGTTCCATTTTCAAAGATCAAATGAGTATGAAACAAGTGCATTTCCATGTCCACATAAGTTGCACGCTGTGGCAAATAAGGAAGCGGTATTTAAACGGCGTGATACATTTATTCATCCACAGAAGGCTGGAAGAAAAAAAGAGCCTGATGGCAGCGGTGGGATTCGAACCCACGCCCCCAAAGAGACTGGAGCCTTAATCCAGCGCCTTAGACCGCTCGGCCACGCTACCTGCGCAAAATCCTTGTGGCTGCGTACTCAAAACACGCACGCCATTTGGGAGCGTTCTGATCATTTCCTTTTCTTTCTTGTCAAAAGGTTGCAAGTCCCGACAATATCTTTCCACACTCATGCAGCACTGCTGGCGGCATAGGTCATTTAGAACGCCTTCACCTCTACAAGACCGCAAAAACACAAGAAAACTAGATCAATGCTAAAATATTACACATCCCCCTCTATTTATTCTCACACAGAAAGAGTTTAACCCCTTAAGGACCAAACTTCTGGAATAAAAGGTAATCATGACATGTCAAACATGTCATGTGTCCTTAAGGGGTTAAAGCGCAAGTTCCTCATGTTACATTCAGGTGAAATCTGCTAGCGTGTCAAATGACCACCAACAGGTGCAAACAAAAGATAACAATTCAACACCAGCATAGGGAAAGTGCTGTCCTCCAGTATTCAGCATTCAAATGCTGCCTCTAGGAAATCGATTCATTAACCTGTTTTGACAAAAAGGGAGTAAAGCAAAAAAAAGGAGGAACCCATAAAATGACACGCTAAAGGAACAGGGGGACTCTATTTTTGGTTCCCGACTCCTAGTTTAAAATCCACAGGATTTATTTGAAACAATCAGGAATCCTGCAGCATGTCAAATCTACCTACTGTAGATGAGCAGGACTTTTCCCGTTTTGACCATCAACATAATGAAATAACGCAAGTACGGGATATATGGATTATATATGCTAAGCCTGCTTTTTATCCAACTCTGGTATGACAAGAGTTCTGTGCTTACTCTTCTCCAAAGCAAAAGCAGCATGACCCTGACGTGATTTGAACACGCAACCTTCTGAGTTGGAGTCAGTCGCGCTACCGTTGCGCCACGAGGTCTCATTGTAAAGGTGAACGTGGTCGTCAACAGAGTAGCCAACAAAGGAAGGTTTTTCCCCCCCCACAGACATAAAATTAGATCGATTCTGACAAATTAAATATTCAGCCTAAAGAGGAATGAAAATAAGTACTTTTCTTTTCAGCACAATACCACTGTAATTGAAGGCAAAGCCAAACAGAAAGGCACCGCACCAGCTAGCCAGTTTCTGTGTTTGTGGCCATGTGAAGCCATACCGGTTTAATTACATTACAATGGAACATGCAAATGCTGGGGTGAATCGTGCATGGTGTGGAATTCTCCATGTGACTTTCTCTTTGCTAGCTTTATATTTAGGACAATTTATGGCCTCTTTCAAGTGAGAAGAAAGATGTTAAATTCTCTTCCTAAAGAAGGTGTTTTATGGAATTCAGTAGATGTATTTGAGGATGGCCTCGATGTTCTTGTGGCAAAGCTGGAAACTATGCCACTTTAGTATCTAAAGTGGGTATTGTAACACAGCTTGTTGATCCAAGGAGAAATCGGAATGCACATATGGAGTTCTAAAGGAATCCTGCTGCCCAATTTGGGGCACAATTGAAAATGACTTCAGGTCTTTCTTTTTTTCCTTTCTCCTTCTTTTGGAACAACAAGGGGAAGAAGGGTGGGTGAAATGTTGAAGCTGAGTCTTCTTTTCATCCTGCATTACTTTTCTAACTTTCTGTGTTACTGTTCCATTTTCAAAGATCAAATGAGTATGAAACAAGTGCATTTCCATGTCCACATAAGTTGCACGCTGTGGCAAATAAGGAAGCGGTATTTAAACGGCGTGATACATTTATTCTTCCACAGAAGGCTGGAAGAAAAAAAGAGCCTGATGGCAGCGGTGGGATTCGAACCCACGCCCCCGAAGAGACTGGAGCCTTAATCCAGCGCCTTAGACCGCTCGGCCACGCTACCTGCGCATAATCCCTGTGGCTGCGTACTCAAAACACGCACGCCATTTGGGAGCGTTCTGATCATTTCCTTTTCTTTCTTGTCAAAAGGTTGCAAGTCCCGACAATATCTTTCCACACTCATGCAGCACTGCTGGCGGCATAGGTCATTTAGAACGCCTTCACCTCTACAAGACCGCAAAAACACAAGAAAACTAGATCAATGCTAAAATATTACACATCCCCCTCTATTTATTCTCACACAGAAAGAGTTTAACCCCTTAAGGACCAAACTTCTGGAATAAAAGGGAATCATGACATGTCAAACATGTCATGTGTCCTTAAGGGGTTAAAGCGCAAGTTCCTCATGTTACATTCAGGTGAAATCTGCTAGCGTGTCAAATGACCACCAACAGGTGCAAACAAAAGATAACAATTCAACACCAGCATAGGGAAAGTGCTGTCCTCCAGTATTCAGCATTCAAATGCTGCCTCTAGGAAATCGATTCATTAACCTGTTTTGACAAAAAGGGAGTAAAGCAAAAAAAAGGAGGAACCCATAAAATGACACGCTAAAGGAACAGGGGGACTCTATTTTTGGTTCCCGACTCCTAGTTTAAAATCCACAGGATTCATTTGAAACAATCAGGAATCCTGCAGCATGTCAAATCTACCTACTGTAGATGAGCAGGACTTTTCCCGTTTTGACCATCAACATAATGAAATAACGCAAGTACGGGATATATGGATTATATATGCTAAGCCTGCTTTTTATCCAACTCTGGTATGACAAGAGATCTGTGCTTACTCTTCTCCAAAGCAAAAGCAGCATGTCCCCGACGTGATTTGAACACGCAACCTTCTGATCTGGAGTCAGACGCGCTAACGTTGCGCCACGAGGTATCATTGTAAAGGTGGACGTGGTCGTCAACAGAGTAGCCAACAAAGGTAGTTTTTTTCCCCCCACCGACATAAAATTAGATCGATTCTGACAAATTAAATATTCAGCCTAAAGAGGAATGTTCCATTTTCAAAGATCAAATGAGTATGAAACAAGTGCATTTCCATGTCCACATAAGTTGCACGCTGTGGCAAATAAGGAAGCGGTATTTAAACGGCGTGATACATTTATTCATCCACAGAAGGCTGGAAGAAAAATAGAGCCTGATGGCAGCGGTGGGATTCGAACCCACGCCCCCGAAGAGACTGGAGCCTTAATCCAGCGCCTTAGACCGCTCGGCCACGCTACCTGCGCAAAATCCCTGTGGATGCGTACTCAAAACTCGCACGCCATTTGGGAGCGTTCTGATCATTTCCTTTTCTTTCTTGTCAAAAGGTTGCAAGTCCCGACAATATCTTTCCACACTCATGCAGCACTGCTGGCGGCATAGGTCATTTAGAACGCCTTCACCTCTACAAGACCGCAAAGACACAAGAAAACTAGATCAATGCTAAAATATTACACATCCCCCTCTATTTATTCTCACACAGAAAGAGTTTAAAGCGCAAGTTCCTCATGTTACATTCAGGTGAAATCTGCTAGCGTGTCAAATGACCACCAACAGGTGCAAACAAAAGATAACAATTCAACACCAGCATAGGGAAAGTGCTGTCCTCCAGTATTCAGCATTCAAATGCTGCCTCTAGGAAATCGATTCATTAACCTGTTTTGACAAAAAGGGAGTAAAGCAAAAAAAAAGGAGGAACCCATAAAATGACACGCTAAAGGAACAGGGGGACTCTATTTTTGGTTCCCGACTCCTAGTTTAAAATCCACAGGATTCATTTGAAACAATCAGGAATCCTGCAGCATGTCAAATCTACCTACTGTAGATGAGCAGGACTTTTCCCGTTTTGACCATCAACATAATGAAATAACGCAAGTACGGGATATATGGATTATATATGCTAAGCCTGCTTTTTATCCAACTCTGGTATGACAAGAGTTCTGTGCTTACTCTTCTCCAAAGCAAAAGCAGCATGACCACGACGTGATTTGAACACGCAACCTTCTGAGTTGGAGTCAGACGCGCTACCGTTGCGCCACGAGGTCTCATTGTAAAGTTGGACGTGGTCGTCAACAGAGTAGCCAACAAAGGTAGGTTTTTTTTTCCCCCACAGACATAAAATTAGATCGATTCTGACAAATTAAATATTCAGCGTAAAGAGGAATGAAAATAAGTACTTTTCTTTTCAGCACAATACCACTGTAATTGAAGGCAAAGCCAAACAGAAAGGCACCACACCAGCTAGCCAGTTTCTGTGTTTGTGGCCATGTGAAGCTATACCGGTTTAATTACATTACAATGGAACATGCAAATGCTGGGGTGAATCGTGCATGGTGTGGAATTCTCCATGTGACTTACTCTTTGCTAGCTTTATATTTAGGACAATTTATGGCCTCTTTCAAGTGAGAAGAAAGATGTTAAATTCTCTTCCTAAAGAAGGTGTTTTATGGAATTCAGTAGATGTATTTGAGGATGGCCTCGATGTTCTTGTGACAATGCTGGAAACTATGCCACTTTAGTATCTAAAGTGGGTATTGTAACACAGCTTGTTGATCCAAGGAGAAATCGGAATGCACATATGGAGTTCTAAAGGAATCCTGCTGCCCAATTTGGGGCACAATTGAAAATGACTTCAGGTCTTTCTTTTTTTCCTTTCTCCTTCTTTTGGAACAACAAGGGGAAGAAGGGTGGGTGAAATGTTGAAGCTGAGTCTTCTTTTCATCCTGCATTACTTTTCTAACTTTCTGTGTTACTGTTCCATTTTCAAAGATCAAATGAGTATGAAACAAGTGCATTTCCATGTCCACATAAGTTGCACGCTGTGGCAAATAAGGAAGCGGTATTTAAACGGCGTGATACATTTATTCATCCACAGAAGGCTGGAAGAAAAAAAGAGCCTGATGGCAGCGGTGGGATTCGAACCCACGCCCCCGAAGAGACTGGAGCCTTAATCCAGCGCCTTAGACCGCTCGGCCACGCTACCTGCGCAAAATCCTTGTGGCTGCGTACTCAAAACACGCACGCCATTTGGGAGCGTTCTGATCATTTCCTTTTCTTTCTTGTCAAAAGGTTGCAAGTCCCGACAATATCTTTCCACACTCATGCAGCACTGCTGGCGGCATAGGTCATTTAGAACGCCTTCACCTCTACAAGACCGCAAAAACACAAGAAAACTAGATCAATGCTAAAATATTAAACATCCCCCTCTATTTATTCTCACACAGAAAGAGTTTAACCCCTTAAGGACCAAACTTCTGGAAAAAAAGGGAATCATGACATGTCAAACATGTCATGTGTCCTTAAGGGGTTAAAGCGCAAGTTCCTCATGTTACATTCAGGTGAAATCTGCTAGCGTGTCAAATGACCACCAACAGGTGCAAACAAAAGATAACAATTCAACACCAGCATAGGGAAAGTGCTGTCCTCCAGTATTCAGCATTCAAATGCTGCCTCTAGGAAATCGATTCATTAACCTGTTTTGACAAAAAGGGAGTAAAGCAAAAAAAAGGAGGAACCCATAAAATGACACGCTAAAAGAACAGGGGGACTCTATTTTTGGTTCCCGACTCCTATTTTAAAATCCACACGATTCATTTGAAACAATCAAGAATCCTGCAGCATGCCAAATCTACCTACTGTAGATGAGCAGGACTTTTCCCGTTTTGACCATCAACATAATGAAATAACGCAAGTATGGGATATATGGATTATATATGCTAAGCCTGCTTTTTATCCAACTCTGGTATGACAAGAGTTCTGTGCTTACTCTTCTCCAAAGCAAAAGCAGCATGACCACGACGTGATTTGAACACGCAACCTTCTGAGTTGGAGCAGTCGCGCTACCGTTGCGCCACAAGGTCTCATTGTAAAGTTGGACGTGGTCGTCAACAGAGTAGCCAACAAAGGTAGGTTTTTTTTTCCCCCACAGACATAAAATTAGATCGATTCTGACAAATTAAATATTCAGCGTAAAGAGGAATGAAAATAAGTACTTTTCTTTTCAGCACAATACCACTGTAATTGAAGGCAAAGCCAAACAGAAAGGCACCACACCAGCTAGCCAGTTTCTGTGTTTGTGGCCATGTGAAGCTATACCGGTTTAATTACATTACAATGGAACATGCAAATGCTGGGGTGAATCGTGCATGGTGTGGAATTCTCCATGTGACTTACTCTTTGCTAGCTTTATATTTAGGACAATTTATGGCCTCTTTCAAGTGAGAAGAAAGATGTTAAATTCTCTTCCTAAAGAAGGTGTTTTATGGAATTCAGTAGATGTATTTGAGGATGGCCTCGATGTTCTTGTGACAATGCTGGAAACTATGCCACTTTAGTATCTAAAGTGGGTATTGTAACACAGCTTGTTGATCCAAGGAGAAATCGGAATGCACATATGGAGTTCTAAAGGAATCCTGCTGCCCAATTTGGGGCACAATTGAAAATGACTTCAGGTCTTTCTTTTTTTCCTTTCTCCTTCTTTTGGAACAACAAGGGGAAGAAGGGTGGGTGAAATGTTGAAGCTGAGTCTTCTTTTCATCCTGCATTACTTTTCTAACTTTCTGTGTTACTGTTCCATTTTCAAAGATCAAATGAGTATGAAACAAGTGCATTTCCATGTCCACATAAGTTGCACGCTGTGGCAAATAAGGAAGCGGTATTTAAACGGCGTGATACATTTATTCATCCACAGAAGGCTGGAAGAAAAATAGAGCCTGATGGCAGCGGTGGGATTCGAACCCATGCCCCCGAAGAGACTGGAGCCTTAATCCAGCGCCTTAGACCGCTCGGCCACGCTACCTGCGCAAAATCCTTGTGGCTGCGTACTCAAAACACGCACGCCATTTGGGAGCGTTCTGATCATTTCCTTTTCTTTCTTGTCAAAAGGTTGCAAGTCCCGACAATATCTTTCCACACTCATGCAGCACTGCTGGCGGCATAGGTCATTTAGAACGCCTTCACCTCTACAAGACCGCAAAAACACAAGAAAACTAGATCAATGCTAAAATATTACACATCCCCCTCTATTTATTCTCACACAGAAAGAGTTTAACCCCTTAAGGACCAAACTTCTGGAATAAAAGGGAATCATGACATGTCAAACATGTCATGTGTCCTTAAGGGGTTAAAGCGCAAGTTCCTCATGTTACATTCAGGTGAAATCTGCTAGCGTGTCAAATGACCACCAACAGGTGCAAACAAAAGATAACAATTCAACACCAGCATAGGGAAAGTGCTGTCCTCCAGTATTCAGCATTCAAATGCTGCCTCTAGGAAATCGATTCATTAACCTGTTTTGACAAAAAGGGAGTAAAGCAAAAAAAAGGAGGAACCCATAAAATGACACGCTAAAGGAACAGGGGGACTCTATTTTTGGTTCCCGACTCCTAGTTTAAAATCCACAGGATTCATTTGAAACAATCAGGAATCCTGCAGCATGTCAAATCTACCTACTGTAGATGAGCATGACTTTTCCCGTTTTGACCATCAACATAATGAAATAACGCAAGTACGGGATATATGGATTATATATGCTAAGCCTGCTTTTTATCCAACTCTGGTATGACAAGAGATCTGTGCTTACTCTTCTCCAAAGCAAAAGCAGCATGACCCCGACGTGATTTGAACACGCAACCTTCTGATCTGGAGTCAGACGCGCTACCGTTGCGCCACGAGGTCTCATTGTAAAGGTGAATGTGGTCGTCAACAGAGTAGCCAACAAAGGAAGGTTTTTTCCCCGCCACAGACATAAAATTAGATCGATTCTGACAAATTAAATATTCAGCCTAAAGAGGAATGAAAATAAGTACTTTTCTTTTCAGCACAATACCACTGTAATTGAAGGCAAAGCCAAACAGAAAGGCACCGCACCAGCTAGCCAGTTTCTGTGTTTGTGGCCATGTGAAGCCATACCGGTTTAATTACATTACAATGGAACATGCAAATGCTGGGGTGAATCGTGCATGGTGTGGAATTCTCCATGTGACTTACTCTTTGCTAGCTTTATATTTAGGACAATTTATGGCCTGTTTCAAGTGAGAAGAAAGATGTTAAATTCTCTTCCTAAAGAAGGTGTTTTATGGAATTCAGTAGATGTATTTGAGGATGGCCTCGATGTTCTTGTGGCAAAGCTGGAAACTATGCCACTTTAGTATCTAAAGTGGGTATTGCAACACAGCTTGTTGATCCAAGGAGAAATCGGAATGCACATACGGAGTTCTAAAGGAATCCTGCTGCCCAATTTGGGGCACAATTGAAAATGACTTCAGGTCTTTCTTTTTTTCCTTTCTCCTTCTTTTGGAACAACAAGGGGAAGAAGGGTGGGTGAAATGTTGAAGCTGAGTCTTCTTTTCATCCTGCATTACTTTTCTAACTTTCTGTGTTACTGTTCCATTTTCAAAGATCAAATGAGTATGAAACAAGTGCATTTCCATGTCCACATAAGTTGCACGCTGTGGCAAATAAGGAAGCGGTATTTAAACGGCGTGATACATTTATTCATCCACAGAAGGCTGGAAGAAAAATAGAGCCTGATGGCAGCGGTGGGATTCGAACCCACGCCCCCGAAGAGACTGGAGACTTAATCCAGCGCCTTAGACCGCTCGGCCACGCTACCTGCGCAAAATCCTAGTGGCTGCGTACTCAAAACACGCACGCCATTTGGGAGCGTTCTGATCATTTCCTTTTCTTTCTTGTCAAAAGTTTGCAAGTCCCGACAATATCTTTCCACACTCATGCAGCACTGCTGGCGGCATAGGTCATTTAGAACGCCTTCACCTCTACAAGACCGCAAAAACACAAGAAAACTAGATCAATGCTAAAATATTACACATCCCCCTCTATTTATTCTCACACAGAAAGAGTTTAACCCCTTAAGGACCAAACTTCTGGAATAAAAGGGAATCATGACATGTCAAACATGTCATGTGTCCTTAAGGGGTTAAAGCGCAAGTTCCTCATGTTACATTCAGGTGAAATCTGCTAGCATGTCAAATGACCACCAACAGGTGCAAACAAAAGATAACAATTCAACACCAGCATAGGGAAAGTGCTGTCCTCCAGTATTCAGCATTCAAATGCTGCCTCTAGGAAATCGATTCATTAACCTGTTTTGACAAAAAGGGAGTAAAGCAAAAAAAAGGAGGAACCCATAAAATGACACGCTAAAGGAACAGGGGGACTCTATATTTGGTTCCCGACTCCTAGTTTAAAATCCACAGGATTCATTTGAAAAAATCAGGAATCCTGCAGCATGTCAAATCTACCTACTGTAGATGAGCAGGACTTTTCCCGTTTTGACCATCAACATAATGAAATAACGCAAGTACGGGATATATGGATTATATATGCTAAGCCTGCTTTTTATCCAACTCTGGTATGACAAGAGATCTGTGCTTACTCTTCTCCAAAGCAAAAGCAGCATGACCCCGACGTGATTTGAACACGCAACCATCTGATCTGGAGTCAGACGCGCTACCGTTGCGCCACGAAGTCTCATTGTAAAGGTGAACGTGGTCGTCAACAGAGTAGCCAACAAAGGAAGGTTTTTTTCCCCCCACAGACATAAAATTAGATCGATTCTGACAAATTAAATATTTAGCCTAAAGAGGAATGAAAATAAGTACTTTTCTTTTCAGCACAATACCACTGTAATTGAAGGCAAAGCCAAACAGAAAGGCACCGCACCAGCTAGCCAGTTTCTGTGTTTGTGGCCATGTGAAGCCATACCGGTTTAATTACATTACAATGGAACATGCAAATGCTGGGGTGAATCGTGCATGGTGTGGAATTCTCCATGTGACTTACTCTTTGCTAGCTTCATATTTAGGACAATTTATGGCCTCTTTCAAGTGAGAAGAAAGATGTTAAATTATCTTCCTAAAGAAGGTGTTTTATGGCATTCAGTAGATGTATTTGAGGATGGCCTCGATGTTCTTGTGGCAAAGCTGGAAACTATGCCACTTTAGTATCTAAAGTGGGTATTGTAACACAGCTTGTTGATCCAAGGAGAAATCGGAATGCACATATGGAGTTCTAAAGGAATCCTGCTGCCCAATTTGGGGCACAATTGAAAATGACTTCAGGTCTTTCTTTTTTTCCTTTCTCCTTCTTTTGGAACAACAAGGGGAAGAAGGGTGGGTGAAATGTTGAAGCTGAGTCTTCTTTTCATCCTGCATTACTTTTCTAACTTTCTGTGTTACTGTTCCATTTTCAAAGATCAAATGAGTATGAAACAAGTGCATTTCCATGTCCACATAAGTTGCACGCTGTGGCAAATAAGGAAGCGGTATTTAAACGGCGTGATACATTTATTCATCCACAGAAGGCTGGAAGAAAAAAAGAGCCTGATGGCAGCGGTGGGATTCGAACCCACGCCCCCGAAGAGACTGGAGCCTTAATCCAGCGCCTTAGACCGCTCGGCCACGCTACCTGCGCAAAATCCTTGTGGCTGCGTACTCAAAACACGCACGCCATTTGGGAGCGTTCTGATCATTTCCTTTTCTTTCTTGTCAAAAGGTTGCAAGTCCCGACAATATCTTTCCACACTCATGCAGCACTGCTGGCGGCATAGGTCATTTAGAACGCCTTCACCTCTACAAGACCGCAAAAACACAAGAAAACTAGATCAATGCTAAAATATTAAACATCCCCCTCTATTTATTCTCACACAGAAAGAGTTTAACCCCTTAAGGACCAAACTTCTGGAATAAAAGGGAATCATGACATGTCAAACATGTCATGTGTCCTTAAGGGGTTAAAGCGCAAGTTCCTCATGTTACATTCAGGTGAAATCTGCTAGCGTGTCAAATGACCACCAACAGGTGCAAACAAAAGATAACAATTCAACACCAGCATAGGGAAAGTGCTGTCCTCCAGTATTCAGCATTCAAATGCTGCCTCTAGGAAATCGATTCATTAACCTGTTTTGACAAAAAGGGAGTAAAGCAAAAAAAAGGAGGAACCCATAAAATGACACGCTAAAAGAACAGGGGGACTCTATTTTTGGTTCCCGACTCCTAGTTTAAAATCCACACGATTCATTTGAAACAATCAAGAATCCTGCAGCATGCCAAATCTACCTACTGTAGATGAGCAGGACTTTTCCCGTTTTGACCATCAACATAATGAAATAACGCAAGTATGGGATATATGGATTATATATGCTAAGCCTGCTTTTTATCCAACTCTGGTATGACAAGAGATCTGTGCTTACTCTTCTCCAAAGCAAAAGCAGCATGATCCCGACGTGATTTGAACACGCAACCTTCTGATCTGGAGTCAGACACGCTACCGTTGCGCCACGAGGTCTCATTGTAAAAGTGGACGTGGTCGTCAACAGAGTAGACAACAAAGGTAGTTTTTTTTCCCCCACCGACATAAAATTAGATCGATTCTGACAAATTAAATATTCAGCCTAAAGAGGAATGAAAATAAGTACTTTTCTTTTCAGCACAATACCACTGTAATTGAAGGCAAAGCCAAACAGAAAGGCACCGCACCAGCTAGCCAGTTTCTGTGTTTGTGGCCATGTGAAGCCATACCGGTTTAATTACATTACAATGGAACATGCAAATGCTGGGGTGAATCGTGCATGGTGTGGAATTCTCCACGTGACTTACTCTTTGCTAGCTTTATATTTAGGACAATTTATGGCCTCTTTCAAGTGAGAAGAAAGATGTTAAATTCTCTTCCTAAAGAAGGTGTTTTATGGAATTCAGTAGATGTATTTGAGGATGGCCTCGATGTTCTTGTGGCAAAGCTGGAAACTATGCCACTTTAGTATCTAAAGTGGGTATTGTAACACAGCTTGTTGATCCAAGGAGAAATCGGAATGCACATATGGAGTTCTAAAGGAATCCTGCTGCCCATTTTGGGGCACAATTGAAAATGACTTCAGGTCTTTTTTTTTTTTTTTTTCTCCTTCTTTTGGAACAACAAGGGAAAGAAGGGTGGGTGAAATGTTGAAGCTGAGTCTTCTTTTCATCCTGCATTACTTTTCTAACTTTCTGTGTTACTGTTCCATTTTCAAAGATCAAATGAGTATGAAACAAGTGCATTTCCATGTCCACATAAGTTGCACGCTGTGGCAAATAAGGAAGCGGTATTTAAACGGCGTGATACGTTTATTCATCCACTGAAGGCTGGAAGAAAAAAAGAGCCTGATGGCAACGGTGGGATTCGAACCCACGCCCCCGAAGAGACTGGAGCCTTAATCCAGCGCCTTAGACCGCTCGGCCACGCTACCTGCGCAAAATCCCTGTGGCTGCGTACTCAAAACACGCACGCCATTTGGGAGCGTTCTGATCATTTCCTTTTCTTTCTTGTCAAAAGGTTGCAAGTCCCGACAATATCTTTCCACACTCATGCAGCACTGCTGGCGGCATAGGTCATTTAGAACGCCTTCACCTCTACAAGACTGCAAAAACACAAGAAAACTAGATCAATGCTAAAATATTACACATCCCCCTCTATTTATTCTCACACAGAAAGAGTTTAAAGCGCAAGTTCCTCATGTTACATTCAGGTGAAATCTGCTAGCGTGTCAAATGACCACCAACAGGTGCAAACAAAAGATAACAATTCAACACCAGCATAGGGAAAGTGCTGTCCTCCAGTATTCAGCATTCAAATGCTGCCTCTAGGAAATCGATTCATTAACCTGTTTTGACAAAAAGGGAGTAAAGCAAAAAAAAGGAGGAACCCATAAAATGACACGCTAAAGGAACAGGGGGACTCTATTTTTGGTTCCCGACTCCTAGTTTAAAATCCACAGGATTCATTTGAAACAATCAGGAATCCTGCAGCATGTCAAATCTACCTACTGTAGATGAGCAGGACTTTTCCCGTTTTGACCATCAACATAATGAAATAACGCAAGTACGGGATATATGGATTATATATGCTAAGCCTGCTTTTTATCCAACTCTGGTATGACAAGAGATCTGTGCTTACTCTTCTCCAAAGCAAAAGCAGCATGACCCCGACGTGATTTGAACACGCAACCTTCTGATCTGGAGTCAGACGCGCTACCGTTGCGCAACGAGGTCTCATTGTAAAGGAGAACGTGGTCGTCAACAGAGTAGCCAACAAAGGAAGGTTTTTTTCCCCCCACAGACATAAAATTAGATCGATTCTGACAAATTAAATATTCAGCCTAAAGAGGAATGAAAATAAGTACTTTTCTTTTCAGCACAATACCACTGTAATTGAAGGCAAAGCCAAACAGAAAGGCACCGCACCAGCTAGCCAGTTTCTGTGTTTGTGGCCATGTGAAGCCATACCGGTTTAATTACATTACAATGGAACATGCAAATGCTGGGGTGAATCGTGCATGGTGTGGAATTCTCCATGTGACTTACTCTTTGCTAGCTTTATATTTAGGACAATTTATGGCCTCTTTCAAGTGAGAAGAAAGATGTTAAATTCTCTTCCTAAAGAAGGTGTTTTATGGAATTCAGTAGATGTATTTGAGGATGGCCTCGATGTTCTTGTGGCAAAGCTGGAAACTATGCCACTTTAGTATCTAAAGTGGGTATTGTAACACAGCTTGTTGATCCAAGGAGAAATCGGAATGCACATATGGAGTTCTAAAGGAATCCTGCTGCCCAATTTGGGGCACAATTGAAAATGACTTCAGGTCTTTCTTTTTTTCCTTTCTCCTTCTTTTGGAACAACAAGGGGAAGAAGGGTGGGTGAAATGTTGAAGCTGAGTCTTCTTTTCATCCTGCATTACTTTTCTAACTTTCTGTGTTACTGTTCCATTTTCAAAGATCAAATGAGTATGAAACAAGTGCATTTCCATGTCCACATAAGTTGCACGCTGTGGCAAATAAGGAAGCGGTATTTAAACGGCGTGATACATTTATTCATCCAGAGAAGGCTGGAAGAAAAAAAGAGCCTGATGGCAGCGGTGGGATTCGAACCCACGCCCCCGAAGAGACTGGAGCCTTAATCCAGCGCCTTAGACCGCTCGGCCACGCTACCTGCGCAAAATCCTTGTGGCTGCGTACTCAAAACACGCACGCCATTTGGGAGCGTTCTGATCATTTCCTTTTCTTTCTTGTCAAAAGGTTGCAAGTCCCGACAATATCTTTCCACACTCATGCAGCACTGCTGGCGGCATAGGTCATTTAGAACGCCTTCACCTCTACAAGACCGCAAAAACACAAGAAAACTAGATCAATGCTAAAATATTACACATCCCCCTCTATTTATTCTCACACAGAAAGAGTTTAACCCCTTAAGGACCAAACTTCTGGAATAAAAGGGAATCATGACATGTCAAACATGTCATGTGTCCTTAAGGGGTTAAAGCGCAAGTTCCTCATGTTACATTCAGGTGAAATCTGCTAGCGTGTCAAATGACCACCAACAGGTGCAAACAAAAGATAACAATTCAACACCAGCATAGGGAAAGTGCTGTCCTCCAGTATTCAGCATTCAAATGCTGCCTCTAGGAAATCGATTCATTAACCTGTTTTGACAAAAAGGGAGTAAAGCAAAAAAAGGAGGAACCCATAAAATTACACGCTAAAAGAACAGGGGGACTCTATTTTTGCTTCCCGACTCCTATTTTAAAATCCACACGATTCATTTGAAACAATCAAGAATCCTGCAGCATGCCAAATCTACCTACTGTAGATGAGCAGGACTTTTCCCGTTTTGACCATCAACATAATGAAATAACGCAAGTATGGGATATATGGATTATATATGCTAAGCCTGCTTTTTATCCAACTCTGGTATGACAAGAGATCTGTGCTTACTCTTCTCCAAAGCAAAAGCAGCATGATCCCGACGTGATTTGAACACGCAACCTTCTGATCTGGAGTCAGACGCGCTACCGTTGCGCCACGAGGTCTCACTGTAAAGGTGGACGTGGTCGTCAACAGAGTAGCCAACAAAGGTAGGTTTTTTTTCCCCCCACCGACATAAAATTAGATCGATTCTGACAAATTAAATATTCAGCCTAAAGAGGAATGAAAATAAGTACTTTTCTTTTCAGCACAATACCACTGTAATTGAAGGCAAAGCCAAACAGAAAGGCACTGCACCAGCTAGCCAGTTTCTGTGTTTGTGGCCATGTGAAGCCATACCGGTTTAATTACATTACAATGGAACATGCAAATGCTGGGGTGAATCGTGCATGGTGTGGAATTCTCCACGTGACTTACTCTTTGCTAGCTTTATATTTAGGACAATTTATGGCCTCTTTCAAGTGAGAAGAAAGATGTTAAATTCTCTTCCTAAAGAAGGTGTTTTATGGAATTCAGTAGATGTATTTGAGGATGGCCTCGATGTTCTTGTGGCAAAGCTGGAAACTATGCCACTTTAGTATCTAAAGTGGGTATTGTAACACAGCTTGTTGATCCAAGGAGAAATCGGAATGCACATATGGAGTTCTAAAGGAATCCTGCTGCCCATTTTGGGGCACAATTGAAAATGACTTCAGGTCTTTTTTTTTCTTTTTTTCCTTTCTCCTTCTTTTGGAACAACAAGGGGAAGAAGGGTGGGTGAAATGTTGAAGCTGAGTCTTCTTTTCATCCTGCATTACTTTTCTAACTTTCTGTGTTACTGTTCCATTTTCAAAGATCAAATGAGTATGAAACAAGTGCATTTCCATGTCCACATAAGTTGCACGCTGTGGCAAATAAGGAAGCGGTATTTAAACGGCGTGATACGTTTATTCATCCACAGAAGGCTGGAAGAAAAAAAAGAGCCTGATGGCAGCGGTGGGATTCGAACCCACGCCCCCAAAGAGACTGGAGCCTTAATCCAGCGCCTTAGACCGCTCGGCCACGCTACCTGCGCAAAATCCCTGTGGCTGCGTACTCAAAACACGCACGCCATTTGGGAGCGTTCTGATCATTTCCTTTTCTTTCTTGTCAAAAGGTTGCAAGTCCCGACAATATCTTTCCACACTCATGCAGCACTGCTGGCGGCATAGGTCATTTAGAACGCCTTCACCTCTACAAGACCGCAAAAACACAAGAAAACTAGATCAATGCTAAAATATTACACATCCCCCTCTATTTATTCTCACACAGAAAGAGTTTAAAGCGCAAGTTCCTCATGTTACATTCAGGTGAAATCTGCTAGCGTGTCAAATGACCACCAACAGGTGTAAACAAAAGATAACAATTCAACACCAGCATAGGGAAAGTGCTGTCCTCCAGTATTCAGCATTCAAATGCTGCCTCTAGGAAATCGATTCATTAACCTGTTTTGACAAAAAGGGAGTAAAGCAAAAAAAAGGAGGAACCCATAAAATGACACGCTAAAGGAACAGGGGGACTCTATTTTTGGTTCCCGACTCCTAGTTTAAAATCCACAGGATTCATTTGAAACAATCAGGAATCCTGCAGCATGTCAAATCTACCTACTGTAGATGAGCAGGACTTTTCCCGTTTTGACCATCAACATAATGAAATAACGCAAGTACGGGATATATGGATTATATATGCTAAGCCTGCTTTTTATCCAACTCTGGTATGACAAGAGATCTGTGCTTACTCTTCTCCAAAGTAAAAGCAGCATGACCCCGACGTGATTTGAACACGCAACCTTCTGATCTGGAGTCAGACGCGCTACCGTTGCGCCACAAGGTCTCATTGTAAAGGTGGACGTGGTCGTCAACAGAGTAGCCAACAAAGGTAGGTTTTTTTTCCCCCACCGACATAAAATTAGATCGATTCTGACAAATTAAATATTCAGCCTAAAGAGGAATGAAAATAAGTACTTTTCTTTTCAGCACAATACCACTGTAATTGAAGGCAAAGCCAAACAGAAAGGCACTGCACCAGCTAGCCAGTTTCTGTGTTTGTGGCCATGTGAAGCCATACCGGTTTAATTACATTACAATGGAACATGCAAATGCTGGGGTGAATCGTGCATGGTGTGGAATTCTCCACGTTACTTACTCTTTGCTAGCTTTATATTTAGGACAATTTATGGTCTCTTTCAAGTTAGAAGAAAGATGTTAAATTCTCTTCCTAAAGAAGGTGTTTTATGGAATTCAGTAGATGTATTTGAGGATGGCCTCGATGTTCTTGTGGCAAAGCTGGAAACTATGCCACTTTAGTATCTAAAGTGGGTATTGTAGCACAGCTTGTTGATCCAAGGAGAAATCGGAATGCACATATGGAGTTCTAAAGGAATCCTGCTGCCCAATTTGGGGCACAATTGAAAATGACTTCAGGTCTTTCTTTTTTTCCTTTCTCCTTCTTTTGGAACAACAAGGGGAAGAAGGGTGGGTGAAATGTTGAAGCTGAGTCTTCTTTTCATCCTGCATTACTTTTCTAACTTTCTGTGTTACTGTTCCATTTTCAAAGATCAAATGAGTATGAAACAAGTGCATTTCCATGTCCACATAAGTTGCACGCTGTGGCAAATAAGGAAGCGGTATTTAAACGGCGTGATACGTTTATTCATCCACAGAAGGCTGGAAGAAAAAAAAGAGCCTGATGGCAGCGGTGGGATTCGAACCCACGCCCCCAAAGAGACTGGAGCCTTAATCCAGCGCCTTAGACCGCTCGGCCACGCTACCTGCGCAAAATCCCTGTGGCTGCGTACTCAAAACACGCACGCCATTTGGGAGCGTTCTGATCATTTCCTTTTCTTTCTTGTCAAAAGGTTGCAAGTCCCGACAATATCTTTCCACACTCATGCAGCACTGCTGGCGGCATAGGTCATTTAGAACGCCTTCACCTCTACAAGACCGCAAAAACACAAGAAAACTAGATCAATGCTAAAATATTACACATCCCCCTCTATTTATTCTCACACAGAAAGAGTTTAAAGCGCAAGTTCCTCATGTTACATTCAGGTGAAATCTGCTAGCGTGTCAAATGACCACCAACAGGTGTAAACAAAAGATAACAATTCAACACCAGCATAGGGAAAGTGCTGTCCTCCAGTATTCAGCATTCAAATGCTGCCTCTAGGAAATCGATTCATTAACCTGTTTTGACAAAAAGGGAGTAAAGCAAAAAAAAGGAGGAACCCATAAAATGACACGCTAAAGGAACAGGGGGACTCTATTTTTGGTTCCCGACTCCTAGTTTAAAATCCACAGGATTCATTTGAAACAATCAGAAATCCTGCAGCATGTCAAATCTACCTACTGTAGATGAGCAGGACTTTTCCCGTTTTGACCATCAACATAATGAAATAACGCAAGTACGGGATATATGGATTATATATGCTAAGCCTGCTTTTTATCCAACTCTGGTATGACAAGAGATCTGTGCTTACTCTTCTCCAAAGTAAAAGCAGCATGACCCCGACGTGATTTGAACACGCAACCTTCTGATCTGGAGTCAGACGCGCTACCGTTGCGCCACAAGGTCTCATTGTAAAGGTGGACGTGGTCGTCAACAGAGTAGCCAACAAAGGTAGGTTTTTTTTCCCCCACCGACATAAAATTAGATCGATTCTGACAAATTAAATATTCAGCCTAAAGAGGAATGAAAATAAGTACTTTTCTTTTCAGCACAATACCACTGTAATTGAAGGCAAAGCCAAACAGAAAGGCACTGCACCAGCTAGCCAGTTTCTGTGTTTGTGGCCATGTGAAGCCATACCGGTTTAATTACATTACAATGGAACATGCAAATGCTGGGGTGAATCGTGCATGGTGTGGAATTCTCCACGTTACTTACTCTTTGCTAGCTTTATATTTAGGACAATTTATGGTCTCTTTCAAGTTAGAAGAAAGATGTTAAATTCTCTTCCTAAAGAAGGTGTTTTATGGAATTCAGTAGATGTATTTGAGGATGGCCTCGATGTTCTTGTGGCAAAGCTGGAAACTATGCCACTTTAGTATCTAAAGTGGGTATTGTAGCACAGCTTGTTGATCCAAGGAGAAATCGGAATGCACATATGGAGTTCTAAAGGAATCCTGCTGCCCATTTTGGGGCACAATTGAAAATGACCAGGTCTTTTTTTTTTTTTTTTTCCTTTCTCCTTCTTTTCCTCCTTTCTCCTTCTTTTGGAACAACAAGGGGAAGAAGGGTGGGTGAAATGTTGAAGCTGAGTCTTCTTTTCATCCTGCATTACTTTTCTAACTTTCTGTGTTACTGTTCCATTTTCAAAGATCAAATGAGTATGAAACAAGTGCATTTCCATGTCCACATAAGTTGCACGCTGTGGCAAATAAGGAAGCGGTATTTAAACGGCGTGATACGTTTATTCATCCACAGAAGGCTGGAAGAAAAAAAGAGCCTGATGGCAGCGGTGGGATTCGAACCCACACCCCCGAAGAGACTGGAGCCTTAATCCAGCGCCTTAGACCGCTCGGCCACACTACCTGCGCAAAATCCTTGTGGCTGCGTACTCAAAACACGCACGCCATTTGGGAGCGTTCTGATCATTTCCTTTTCTTTCTTGTCAAAAGGTTGCAAGTCCCGACAATATCTTTCCACACTCATGCAGCACTGCTGGCGGCATAGGTCATTTAGAACGCCTTCACCTCTACAAGACCGCAAAAACACAAGAAAACTAGATCAATGCTAAAATATTACACATCCCCCTCTATTTATTCTCACACAGAAAGAGTTTAAAGCGCAAGTTCCTCATGTTACATTCAGGTGAAATCTGCTAGCGTGTCAAATGACCACCAACAGGTGCAAACAAAAGATAACAATTCAACACCAGCATAGGGAAAGTGCTGTCCTCCAGTATTCAGCATTCAAATGCTGCCTCTAGGAAATCGATTCATTAACCTGTTTTGACAAAAAGGGAGTAAAGCAAAAAAATGGAGGAACCCATAAAATGACACGCTAAAGGAACAGGGGGACTCTATTTTTGGTTCCCGACTCCTAGTTTAAAATCCACAGGATTCATTTGAAACAATCAGGAATCCTGCAGCATGTCAAATCTACCTACTGTAGATGAGCAGGACTTTTCCCGTTTTGACCATCAACATAATGAAATAACACAAGTACGGGATATATGGATTATATATGCTAAACCTGCTTTTTATCCAACTCTGGTATGACAAGAGATCTGTGCTTACTCTTCTCCAAAGTTAAAGCAGCATGACCCCGACGTGATTTGAACACGCAACCTTCTGATCTGGAGTCAGATGCGCTACCGTTGCGCCACGAGGTCTCATTGTAAAGGTGACGTGGTCGTCAACAGAGTAGCCAACCGACATAAAATTAGATCGATTCTGACAAATTAAATATTCAGCCTAAAGAGGAATGAAAATAAGTACTTTTCTTTTCAGCACAATACCACTGTAATTGAAGGCAAAGCCAAACAGAAAGGCACTGCACCAGCTAGCCAGTTTCTGTGTTTGTGGCCATGTGAAGCCATACCGGTTTAATTACATTACAATGGAACATGCAAATGCTGGGGTGAATCGTGCATGGTGTGGAATTCTCCACGTGACTTACTCTTTGCTAGCTTTATATTTAGGACAATTTATGGCCTCTTTCAAGTGAGAAGAAAGATGTTAAATTCTCTTCCTAAAGAAGGTGTTTTATGGAATTCAGTAGATGTATTTGAGGATGGCCTCGATGTTCTTGTGGCAAAGCTGGAAACTATGCCACTTTAGTATCTAAAGTGGGTATTGTAACACAGCTTGTTGATCCAAGGAGAAATCGGAATGCACATATGGAGTTCTAAAGGAATCCTGCTGCCCAATTTGGGGCACAATTGAAAATGACTTCAGGTCTTTCTTTTTTTCCTTTCTCCTTCTTTTGGAACAACAAGGGGAAGAAGGGTGGGTGAAATGTTGAAGCTGAGTCTTCTTTTCATCCTGCATTACTTTTCTAACTTTCTGTGTTACTGTTCCATTTTCAAAGATCAAATGAGTATGAAACAAGTGCATTTCCATGTCCACATAAGTTGCACGCTGTGGCAAATAAGGAAGCGGTATTTAAACGGCGTGATACGTTTATTCATCCACAGAAGGCTGGAAGAAAAAAAAGAGCCTGATGGCAGCGGTGGGATTCGAACCCACGCCCCCAAAGAGACTGGAGCCTTAATCCAGCGCCTTAGACCGCTCGGCCACGCTACCTGCGCAAAATCCCTGTGGCTGCGTACTCAAAACACGCACGCCATTTGGGAGCGTTCTGATCATTTCCTTTTCTTTCTTGTCAAAAGGTTGCAAGTCCCGACAATATCTTTCCACACTCATGCAGCACTGCTGGCGGCATAGGTCATTTAGAACGCCTTCACCTCTACAAGACCGCAAAAACACAAGAAAACTAGATCAATGCTAAAATATTACACATCCCCCTCTATTTATTCTCACACAGAAAGAGTTTAAAGCGCAAGTTCCTCATGTTACATTCAGGTGAAATCTGCTAGCGTGTCAAATGACCACCAACAGGTGTAAACAAAAGATAACAATTCAACACCAGCATAGGGAAAGTGCTGTCCTCCAGTATTCAGCATTCAAATGCTGCCTCTAGGAAATCGATTCATTAACCTGTTTTGACAAAAAGGGAGTAAAGCAAAAAAAAGGAGGAACCCATAAAATGACACGCTAAAGGAACAGGGGGACTCTATTTTTGGTTCCCGACTCCTAGTTTAAAATCCACAGGATTCATTTGAAACAATCAGGAATCCTGCAGCATGTCAAATCTACCTACTGTAGATGAGCAGGACTTTTCCCGTTTTGACCATCAACATAATGAAATAACGCAAGTACGGGATATATGGATTATATATGCTAAGCCTGCTTTTTATCCAACTCTGGTATGACAAGAGATCTGTGCTTACTCTTCTCCAAAGTAAAAGCAGCATGACCCCGACGTGATTTGAACACGCAACCTTCTGATCTGGAGTCAGACGCGCTACCGTTGCGCCACAAGGTCTCATTGTAAAGGTGGACGTGGTCGTCAACAGAGTAGCCAACAAAGGTAGGTTTTTTTTCCCCCACCGACATAAAATTAGATCGATTCTGACAAATTAAATATTCAGCCTAAAGAGGAATGAAAATAAGTACTTTTCTTTTCAGCACAATACCACTGTAATTGAAGGCAAAGCCAAACAGAAAGGCACTGCACCAGCTAGCCAGTTTCTGTGTTTGTGGCCATGTGAAGCCATACCGGTTTAATTACATTACAATGGAACATGCAAATGCTGGGGTGAATCGTGCATGGTGTGGAATTCTCCACGTTACTTACTCTTTGCTAGCTTTATATTTAGGACAATTTATGGTCTCTTTCAAGTTAGAAGAAAGATGTTAAATTCTCTTCCTAAAGAAGGTGTTTTATGGAATTCAGTAGATGTATTTGAGGATGGCCTCGATGTTCTTGTGGCAAAGCTGGAAACTATGCCACTTTAGTATCTAAAGTGGGTATTGTAGCACAGCTTGTTGATCCAAGGAGAAATCGGAATGCACATATGGAGTTCTAAAGGAATCCTGCTGCCCAATTTGGGGCACAATTGAAAATGACTTCAGGTCTTTCTTTTTTTCCTTTCTCCTTCTTTTGGAACAACAAGGGGAAGAAGGGTGGGTGAAATGTTGAAGCTGAGTCTTCTTTTCATCCTGCATTACTTTTCTAACTTTCTGTGTTACTGTTCCATTTTCAAAGATCAAATGAGTATGAAACAAGTGCATTTCCATGTCCACATAAGTTGCACGCTGTGGCAAATAAGGAAGCGGTATTTAAACGGCGTGATACGTTTATTCATCCACAGAAGGCTGGAAGAAAAAAAAGAGCCTGATGGCAGCGGTGGGATTCGAACCCACGCCCCCAAAGAGACTGGAGCCTTAATCCAGCGCCTTAGACCGCTCGGCCACGCTACCTGCGCAAAATCCCTGTGGCTGCGTACTCAAAACACGCACGCCATTTGGGAGCGTTCTGATCATTTCCTTTTCTTTCTTGTCAAAAGGTTGCAAGTCCCGACAATATCTTTCCACACTCATGCAGCACTGCTGGCGGCATAGGTCATTTAGAACGCCTTCACCTCTACAAGACCGCAAAAACACAAGAAAACTAGATCAATGCTAAAATATTACACATCCCCCTCTATTTATTCTCACACAGAAAGAGTTTAAAGCGCAAGTTCCTCATGTTACATTCAGGTGAAATCTGCTAGCGTGTCAAATGACCACCAACAGGTGTAAACAAAAGATAACAATTCAACACCAGCATAGGGAAAGTGCTGTCCTCCAGTATTCAGCATTCAAATGCTGCCTCTAGGAAATCGATTCATTAACCTGTTTTGACAAAAAGGGAGTAAAGCAAAAAAAAGGAGGAACCCATAAAATGACACGCTAAAGGAACAGGGGGACTCTATTTTTGGTTCCCGACTCCTAGTTTAAAATCCACAGGATTCATTTGAAACAATCAGGAATCCTGCAGCATGTCAAATCTACCTACTGTAGATGAGCAGGACTTTTCCCGTTTTGACCATCAACATAATGAAATAACGCAAGTACGGGATATATGGATTATATATGCTAAGCCTGCTTTTTATCCAACTCTGGTATGACAAGAGATCTGTGCTTACTCTTCTCCAAAGTAAAAGCAGCATGACCCCGACGTGATTTGAACACGCAACCTTCTGATCTGGAGTCAGACGCGCTACCGTTGCGCCACAAGGTCTCATTGTAAAGGTGGACGTGGTCGTCAACAGAGTAGCCAACAAAGGTAGGTTTTTTTTCCCCCACCGACATAAAATTAGATCGATTCTGACAAATTAAATATTCAGCCTAAAGAGGAATGAAAATAAGTACTTTTCTTTTCAGCACAATACCACTGTAATTGAAGGCAAAGCCAAACAGAAAGGCACTGCACCAGCTAGCCAGTTTCTGTGTTTGTGGCCATGTGAAGCCATACCGGTTTAATTACATTACAATGGAACATGCAAATGCTGGGGTGAATCGTGCATGGTGTGGAATTCTCCACGTTACTTACTCTTTGCTAGCTTTATATTTAGGACAATTTATGGTCTCTTTCAAGTTAGAAGAAAGATGTTAAATTCTCTTCCTAAAGAAGGTGTTTTATGGAATTCAGTAGATGTATTTGAGGATGGCCTCGATGTTCTTGTGGCAAAGCTGGAAACTATGCCACTTTAGTATCTAAAGTGGGTATTGTAGCACAGCTTGTTGATCCAAGGAGAAATCGGAATGCACATATGGAGTTCTAAAGGAATCCTGCTGCCCAATTTGGGGCACAATTGAAAATGACTTCAGGTCTTTCTTTTTTTCCTTTCTCCTTCTTTTGGAACAACAAGGGGAAGAAGGGTGGGTGAAATGTTGAAGCTGAGTCTTCTTTTCATCCTGCATTACTTTTCTAACTTTCTGTGTTACTGTTCCATTTTCAAAGATCAAATGAGTATGAAACAAGTGCATTTCCATGTCCACATAAGTTGCACGCTGTGGCAAATAAGGAAGCGGTATTTAAACGGCGTGATACGTTTATTCATCCACAGAAGGCTGGAAGAAAAAAAAGAGCCTGATGGCAGCGGTGGGATTCGAACCCACGCCCCCAAAGAGACTGGAGCCTTAATCCAGCGCCTTAGACCGCTCGGCCACGCTACCTGCGCAAAATCCCTGTGGCTGCGTACTCAAAACACGCACGCCATTTGGGAGCGTTCTGATCATTTCCTTTTCTTTCTTGTCAAAAGGTTGCAAGTCCCGACAATATCTTTCCACACTCATGCAGCACTGCTGGCGGCATAGGTCATTTAGAACGCCTTCACCTCTACAAGACCGCAAAAACACAAGAAAACTAGATCAATGCTAAAATATTACACATCCCCCTCTATTTATTCTCACACAGAAAGAGTTTAAAGCGCAAGTTCCTCATGTTACATTCAGGTGAAATCTGCTAGCGTGTCAAATGACCACCAACAGGTGTAAACAAAAGATAACAATTCAACACCAGCATAGGGAAAGTGCTGTCCTCCAGTATTCAGCATTCAAATGCTGCCTCTAGGAAATCGATTCATTAACCTGTTTTGACAAAAAGGGAGTAAAGCAAAAAAAAGGAGGAACCCATAAAATGACACGCTAAAGGAACAGGGGGACTCTATTTTTGGTTCCCGACTCCTAGTTTAAAATCCACAGGATTCATTTGAAACAATCAGAAATCCTGCAGCATGTCAAATCTACCTACTGTAGATGAGCAGGACTTTTCCCGTTTTGACCATCAACATAATGAAATAACGCAAGTACGGGATATATGGATTATATATGCTAAGCCTGCTTTTTATCCAACTCTGGTATGACAAGAGATCTGTGCTTACTCTTCTCCAAAGTAAAAGCAGCATGACCCCGACGTGATTTGAACACGCAACCTTCTGATCTGGAGTCAGACGCGCTACCGTTGCGCCACAAGGTCTCATTGTAAAGGTGGACGTGGTCGTCAACAGAGTAGCCAACAAAGGTAGGTTTTTTTTCCCCCACCGACATAAAATTAGATCGATTCTGACAAATTAAATATTCAGCCTAAAGAGGAATGAAAATAAGTACTTTTCTTTTCAGCACAATACCACTGTAATTGAAGGCAAAGCCAAACAGAAAGGCACTGCACCAGCTAGCCAGTTTCTGTGTTTGTGGCCATGTGAAGCCATACCGGTTTAATTACATTACAATGGAACATGCAAATGCTGGGGTGAATCGTGCATGGTGTGGAATTCTCCACGTTACTTACTCTTTGCTAGCTTTATATTTAGGACAATTTATGGTCTCTTTCAAGTTAGAAGAAAGATGTTAAATTCTCTTCCTAAAGAAGGTGTTTTATGGAATTCAGTAGATGTATTTGAGGATGGCCTCGATGTTCTTGTGGCAAAGCTGGAAACTATGCCACTTTAGTATCTAAAGTGGGTATTGTAGCACAGCTTGTTGATCCAAGGAGAAATCGGAATGCACATATGGAGTTCTAAAGGAATCCTGCTGCCCATTTTGGGGCACAATTGAAAATGACCAGGTCTTTTTTTTTTTTTTTTTCCTTTCTCCTTCTTTTCCTCCTTTCTCCTTCTTTTGGAACAACAAGGGGAAGAAGGGTGGGTGAAATGTTGAAGCTGAGTCTTCTTTTCATCCTGCATTACTTTTCTAACTTTCTGTGTTACTGTTCCATTTTCAAAGATCAAATGAGTATGAAACAAGTGCATTTCCATGTCCACATAAGTTGCACGCTGTGGCAAATAAGGAAGCGGTATTTAAACGGCGTGATACGTTTATTCATCCACAGAAGGCTGGAAGAAAAAAAGAGCCTGATGGCAGCGGTGGGATTCGAACCCACACCCCCGAAGAGACTGGAGCCTTAATCCAGCGCCTTAGACCGCTCGGCCACACTACCTGCGCAAAATCCTTGTGGCTGCGTACTCAAAACACGCACGCCATTTGGGAGCGTTCTGATCATTTCCTTTTCTTTCTTGTCAAAAGGTTGCAAGTCCCGACAATATCTTTCCACACTCATGCAGCACTGCTGGCGGCATAGGTCATTTAGAACGCCTTCACCTCTACAAGACCGCAAAAACACAAGAAAACTAGATCAATGCTAAAATATTACACATCCCCCTCTATTTATTCTCACACAGAAAGAGTTTAAAGCGCAAGTTCCTCATGTTACATTCAGGTGAAATCTGCTAGCGTGTCAAATGACCACCAACAGGTGCAAACAAAAGATAACAATTCAACACCAGCATAGGGAAAGTGCTGTCCTCCAGTATTCAGCATTCAAATGCTGCCTCTAGGAAATCGATTCATTAACCTGTTTTGACAAAAAGGGAGTAAAGCAAAAAAATGGAGGAACCCATAAAATGACACGCTAAAGGAACAGGGGGACTCTATTTTTGGTTCCCGACTCCTAGTTTAAAATCCACAGGATTCATTTGAAACAATCAGGAATCCTGCAGCATGTCAAATCTACCTACTGTAGATGAGCAGGACTTTTCCCGTTTTGACCATCAACATAATGAAATAACACAAGTACGGGATATATGGATTATATATGCTAAACCTGCTTTTTATCCAACTCTGGTATGACAAGAGATCTGTGCTTACTCTTCTCCAAAGTTAAAGCAGCATGACCCCGACGTGATTTGAACACGCAACCTTCTGATCTGGAGTCAGATGCGCTACCGTTGCGCCACGAGGTCTCATTGTAAAGGTGACGTGGTCGTCAACAGAGTAGCCAACCGACATAAAATTAGATCGATTCTGACAAATTAAATATTCAGCCTAAAGAGGAATGAAAATAAGTACTTTTCTTTTCAGCACAATACCACTGTAATTGAAGGCAAAGCCAAACAGAAAGGCACTGCACCAGCTAGCCAGTTTCTGTGTTTGTGGCCATGTGAAGCCATACCGGTTTAATTACATTACAATGGAACATGCAAATGCTGGGGTGAATCGTGCATGGTGTGGAATTCTCCACGTGACTTACTCTTTGCTAGCTTTATATTTAGGACAATTTATGGCCTCTTTCAAGTGAGAAGAAAGATGTTAAATTCTCTTCCTAAAGAAGGTGTTTTATGGAATTCAGTAGATGTATTTGAGGATGGCCTCGATGTTCTTGTGGCAAAGCTGGAAACTATGCCACTTTAGTATCTAAAGTGGGTATTGTAACACAGCTTGTTGATCCAAGGAGAAATCGGAATGCACATATGGAGTTCTAAAGGAATCCTGCTGCCCAATTTGGGGCACAATTGAAAATGACTTCAGGTCTTTCTTTTTTTCCTTTCTCCTTCTTTTGGAACAACAAGGGGAAGAAGGGTGGGTGAAATGTTGAAGCTGAGTCTTCTTTTCATCCTGCATTACTTTTCTAACTTTCTGTGTTACTGTTCCATTTTCAAAGATCAAATGAGTATGAAACAAGTGCATTTCCATGTCCACATAAGTTGCACGCTGTGGCAAATAAGGAAGCGGTATTTAAACGGCGTGATACGTTTATTCATCCACAGAAGGCTGGAAGAAAAAAAAGAGCCTGATGGCAGCGGTGGGATTCGAACCCACGCCCCCAAAGAGACTGGAGCCTTAATCCAGCGCCTTAGACCGCTCGGCCACGCTACCTGCGCAAAATCCCTGTGGCTGCGTACTCAAAACACGCACGCCATTTGGGAGCGTTCTGATCATTTCCTTTTCTTTCTTGTCAAAAGGTTGCAAGTCCCGACAATATCTTTCCACACTCATGCAGCACTGCTGGCGGCATAGGTCATTTAGAACGCCTTCACCTCTACAAGACCGCAAAAACACAAGAAAACTAGATCAATGCTAAAATATTACACATCCCCCTCTATTTATTCTCACACAGAAAGAGTTTAAAGCGCAAGTTCCTCATGTTACATTCAGGTGAAATCTGCTAGCGTGTCAAATGACCACCAACAGGTGTAAACAAAAGATAACAATTCAACACCAGCATAGGGAAAGTGCTGTCCTCCAGTATTCAGCATTCAAATGCTGCCTCTAGGAAATCGATTCATTAACCTGTTTTGACAAAAAGGGAGTAAAGCAAAAAAAAGGAGGAACCCATAAAATGACACGCTAAAGGAACAGGGGGACTCTATTTTTGGTTCCCGACTCCTAGTTTAAAATCCACAGGATTCATTTGAAACAATCAGGAATCCTGCAGCATGTCAAATCTACCTACTGTAGATGAGCAGGACTTTTCCCGTTTTGACCATCAACATAATGAAATAACGCAAGTACGGGATATATGGATTATATATGCTAAGCCTGCTTTTTATCCAACTCTGGTATGACAAGAGATCTGTGCTTACTCTTCTCCAAAGTAAAAGCAGCATGACCCCGACGTGATTTGAACACGCAACCTTCTGATCTGGAGTCAGACGCGCTACCGTTGCGCCACAAGGTCTCATTGTAAAGGTGGACGTGGTCGTCAACAGAGTAGCCAACAAAGGTAGGTTTTTTTTCCCCCACCGACATAAAATTAGATCGATTCTGACAAATTAAATATTCAGCCTAAAGAGGAATGAAAATAAGTACTTTTCTTTTCAGCACAATACCACTGTAATTGAAGGCAAAGCCAAACAGAAAGGCACTGCACCAGCTAGCCAGTTTCTGTGTTTGTGGCCATGTGAAGCCATACCGGTTTAATTACATTACAATGGAACATGCAAATGCTGGGGTGAATCGTGCATGGTGTGGAATTCTCCACGTTACTTACTCTTTGCTAGCTTTATATTTAGGACAATTTATGGTCTCTTTCAAGTTAGAAGAAAGATGTTAAATTCTCTTCCTAAAGAAGGTGTTTTATGGAATTCAGTAGATGTATTTGAGGATGGCCTCGATGTTCTTGTGGCAAAGCTGGAAACTATGCCACTTTAGTATCTAAAGTGGGTATTGTAGCACAGCTTGTTGATCCAAGGAGAAATCGGAATGCACATATGGAGTTCTAAAGGAATCCTGCTGCCCAATTTGGGGCACAATTGAAAATGACTTCAGGTCTTTCTTTTTTTCCTTTCTCCTTCTTTTGGAACAACAAGGGGAAGAAGGGTGGGTGAAATGTTGAAGCTGAGTCTTCTTTTCATCCTGCATTACTTTTCTAACTTTCTGTGTTACTGTTCCATTTTCAAAGATCAAATGAGTATGAAACAAGTGCATTTCCATGTCCACATAAGTTGCACGCTGTGGCAAATAAGGAAGCGGTATTTAAACGGCGTGATACGTTTATTCATCCACAGAAGGCTGGAAGAAAAAAAAGAGCCTGATGGCAGCGGTGGGATTCGAACCCACGCCCCCAAAGAGACTGGAGCCTTAATCCAGCGCCTTAGACCGCTCGGCCACGCTACCTGCGCAAAATCCCTGTGGCTGCGTACTCAAAACACGCACGCCATTTGGGAGCGTTCTGATCATTTCCTTTTCTTTCTTGTCAAAAGGTTGCAAGTCCCGACAATATCTTTCCACACTCATGCAGCACTGCTGGCGGCATAGGTCATTTAGAACGCCTTCACCTCTACAAGACCGCAAAAACACAAGAAAACTAGATCAATGCTAAAATATTACACATCCCCCTCTATTTATTCTCACACAGAAAGAGTTTAAAGCGCAAGTTCCTCATGTTACATTCAGGTGAAATCTGCTAGCGTGTCAAATGACCACCAACAGGTGTAAACAAAAGATAACAATTCAACACCAGCATAGGGAAAGTGCTGTCCTCCAGTATTCAGCATTCAAATGCTGCCTCTAGGAAATCGATTCATTAACCTGTTTTGACAAAAAGGGAGTAAAGCAAAAAAAAGGAGGAACCCATAAAATGACACGCTAAAGGAACAGGGGGACTCTATTTTTGGTTCCCGACTCCTAGTTTAAAATCCACAGGATTCATTTGAAACAATCAGGAATCCTGCAGCATGTCAAATCTACCTACTGTAGATGAGCAGGACTTTTCCCGTTTTGACCATCAACATAATGAAATAACGCAAGTACGGGATATATGGATTATATATGCTAAGCCTGCTTTTTATCCAACTCTGGTATGACAAGAGATCTGTGCTTACTCTTCTCCAAAGTAAAAGCAGCATGACCCCGACGTGATTTGAACACGCAACCTTCTGATCTGGAGTCAGACGCGCTACCGTTGCGCCACAAGGTCTCATTGTAAAGGTGGACGTGGTCGTCAACAGAGTAGCCAACAAAGGTAGGTTTTTTTTCCCCCACCGACATAAAATTAGATCGATTCTGACAAATTAAATATTCAGCCTAAAGAGGAATGAAAATAAGTACTTTTCTTTTCAGCACAATACCACTGTAATTGAAGGCAAAGCCAAACAGAAAGGCACTGCACCAGCTAGCCAGTTTCTGTGTTTGTGGCCATGTGAAGCCATACCGGTTTAATTACATTACAATGGAACATGCAAATGCTGGGGTGAATCGTGCATGGTGTGGAATTCTCCACGTTACTTACTCTTTGCTAGCTTTATATTTAGGACAATTTATGGTCTCTTTCAAGTTAGAAGAAAGATGTTAAATTCTCTTCCTAAAGAAGGTGTTTTATGGAATTCAGTAGATGTATTTGAGGATGGCCTCGATGTTCTTGTGGCAAAGCTGGAAACTATGCCACTTTAGTATCTAAAGTGGGTATTGTAGCACAGCTTGTTGATCCAAGGAGAAATCGGAATGCACATATGGAGTTCTAAAGGAATCCTGCTGCCCAATTTGGGGCACAATTGAAAATGACTTCAGGTCTTTCTTTTTTTCCTTTCTCCTTCTTTTGGAACAACAAGGGGAAGAAGGGTGGGTGAAATGTTGAAGCTGAGTCTTCTTTTCATCCTGCATTACTTTTCTAACTTTCTGTGTTACTGTTCCATTTTCAAAGATCAAATGAGTATGAAACAAGTGCATTTCCATGTCCACATAAGTTGCACGCTGTGGCAAATAAGGAAGCGGTATTTAAACGGCGTGATACGTTTATTCATCCACAGAAGGCTGGAAGAAAAAAAAGAGCCTGATGGCAGCGGTGGGATTCGAACCCACGCCCCCAAAGAGACTGGAGCCTTAATCCAGCGCCTTAGACCGCTCGGCCACGCTACCTGCGCAAAATCCCTGTGGCTGCGTACTCAAAACACGCACGCCATTTGGGAGCGTTCTGATCATTTCCTTTTCTTTCTTGTCAAAAGGTTGCAAGTCCCGACAATATCTTTCCACACTCATGCAGCACTGCTGGCGGCATAGGTCATTTAGAACGCCTTCACCTCTACAAGACCGCAAAAACACAAGAAAACTAGATCAATGCTAAAATATTACACATCCCCCTCTATTTATTCTCACACAGAAAGAGTTTAAAGCGCAAGTTCCTCATGTTACATTCAGGTGAAATCTGCTAGCGTGTCAAATGACCACCAACAGGTGTAAACAAAAGATAACAATTCAACACCAGCATAGGGAAAGTGCTGTCCTCCAGTATTCAGCATTCAAATGCTGCCTCTAGGAAATCGATTCATTAACCTGTTTTGACAAAAAGGGAGTAAAGCAAAAAAAAGGAGGAACCCATAAAATGACACGCTAAAGGAACAGGGGGACTCTATTTTTGGTTCCCGACTCCTAGTTTAAAATCCACAGGATTCATTTGAAACAATCAGGAATCCTGCAGCATGTCAAATCTACCTACTGTAGATGAGCAGGACTTTTCCCGTTTTGACCATCAACATAATGAAATAACGCAAGTACGGGATATATGGATTATATATGCTAAGCCTGCTTTTTATCCAACTCTGGTATGACAAGAGATCTGTGCTTACTCTTCTCCAAAGTAAAAGCAGCATGACCCCGACGTGATTTGAACACGCAACCTTCTGATCTGGAGTCAGACGCGCTACCGTTGCGCCACAAGGTCTCATTGTAAAGGTGGACGTGGTCGTCAACAGAGTAGCCAACAAAGGTAGGTTTTTTTTCCCCCACCGACATAAAATTAGATCGATTCTGACAAATTAAATATTCAGCCTAAAGAGGAATGAAAATAAGTACTTTTCTTTTCAGCACAATACCACTGTAATTGAAGGCAAAGCCAAACAGAAAGGCACTGCACCAGCTAGCCAGTTTCTGTGTTTGTGGCCATGTGAAGCCATACCGGTTTAATTACATTACAATGGAACATGCAAATGCTGGGGTGAATCGTGCATGGTGTGGAATTCTCCACGTTACTTACTCTTTGCTAGCTTTATATTTAGGACAATTTATGGTCTCTTTCAAGTTAGAAGAAAGATGTTAAATTCTCTTCCTAAAGAAGGTGTTTTATGGAATTCAGTAGATGTATTTGAGGATGGCCTCGATGTTCTTGTGGCAAAGCTGGAAACTATGCCACTTTAGTATCTAAAGTGGGTATTGTAGCACAGCTTGTTGATCCAAGGAGAAATCGGAATGCACATATGGAGTTCTAAAGGAATCCTGCTGCCCATTTTGGGGCACAATTGAAAATGACCAGGTCTTTTTTTTTTTTTTTTTTCCTTTCTCCTTCTTTTCCTCCTTTCTCCTTCTTTTGGAACAACAAGGGGAAGAAGGGTGGGTGAAATGTTGAAGCTGAGTCTTCTTTTCATCCTGCATTACTTTTCTAACTTTCTGTGTTACTGTTCCATTTTCAAAGATCAAATGAGTATGAAACAAGTGCATTTCCATGTCCACATAAGTTGCACGCTGTGGCAAATAAGGAAGCGGTATTTAAACGGCGTGATACGTTTATTCATCCACAGAAGGCTGGAAGAAAAAAAGAGCCTGATGGCAGCGGTGGGATTCGAACCCACACCCCCGAAGAGACTGGAGCCTTAATCCAGCGCCTTAGACCGCTCGGCCACACTACCTGCGCAAAATCCTTGTGGCTGCGTACTCAAAACACGCACGCCATTTGGGAGCGTTCTGATCATTTCCTTTTCTTTCTTGTCAAAAGGTTGCAAGTCCCGACAATATCTTTCCACACTCATGCAGCACTGCTGGCGGCATAGGTCATTTAGAACGCCTTCACCTCTACAAGACCGCAAAAACACAAGAAAACTAGATCAATGCTAAAATATTACACATCCCCCTCTATTTATTCTCACACAGAAAGAGTTTAAAGCGCAAGTTCCTCATGTTACATTCAGGTGAAATCTGCTAGCGTGTCAAATGACCACCAACAGGTGCAAACAAAAGATAACAATTCAACACCAGCATAGGGAAAGTGCTGTCCTCCAGTATTCAGCATTCAAATGCTGCCTCTAGGAAATCGATTCATTAACCTGTTTTGACAAAAAGGGAGTAAAGCAAAAAAATGGAGGAACCCATAAAATGACACGCTAAAGGAACAGGGGGACTCTATTTTTGGTTCCCGACTCCTAGTTTAAAATCCACAGGATTCATTTGAAACAATCAGGAATCCTGCAGCATGTCAAATCTACCTACTGTAGATGAGCAGGACTTTTCCCGTTTTGACCATTAACATAATGAAATAACGCAAGTACGGGATATATATGGATTATATATGCTAAACCTGCTTTTTATCCAACTCTGGTATGACAAGAGATCTGTGCTTACTCTTCTCCAAAGTTAAAGCAGCATGACCCCGACGTGATTTGAACACGCAACCTTTTGATCTGGAGTCAGACGCGCTACCGTTGCGCCACGAGGTCTCATTGTAAAGGTGACGTGGTCGTCAACAGAGTAGCCAACCGACATAAAATTAGATCGATTCTGACAAATTAAATATTCAGCCTAAAGAGGAATGAAAATAAGTACTTTTCTTTTCAGCACAATACCACTGTAATTGAAGGCAAAGCCAAACAGAAAGGCACTGCACCAGCTAGCCAGTTTCTGTGTTTGTGGCCATGTGAAGCCATACCGGTTTAATTACATTACAATGGAACATGCAAATGCTGGGGTGAATCGTGCATGGTGTGGAATTCTCCACGTGACTTACTCTTTGCTAGCTTTATATTTAGGACAATTTATGGCCTCTTTCAAGTGAGAAGAAAGATGTTAAATTCTCTTCCTAAAGAAGGTGTTTTATGGAATTCAGTAGATGTATTTGAGGATGGCCTCGATGTTCTTGTGGCAAAGCTGGAAACTATGCCACTTTAGTATCTAAAGTGGGTATTGTAACACAGCTTGTTTCTGTTTCTCAATCACACATAGATCATGCCTTTCCTACCCTTCAGACATTCTCCCCAGCTACTGACCAAGAGGTGGCTGCTCTTCTTTGCTCCTCTCGCCCCACCACTTGCCCGCTCGATCCTGTCCCATCTCACCTTATTAGATCTCTCTCCACTTGTCTCGTGCCTTCTCTAACACACATCTTCAACTGCTCGCTCTCCTCTGGCATCGTCCCTGCTGACCTTAAACATGCCACTGTAGTACCTATACTAAAAAAACCATCCCTCGACCCATCCACCCCCTCTAACTACCGTCCCATATCCCTGCTCCCTTTTTCCTCAAAGCTTCTGGAAAGACTTGTCTTTACCCGTGTGTCTCATTTCCTCAATTCCAATTCTCTCCTTGACCCTCTTCAATCTGGCTTCCGCCCTCTCCACTCTACAGAGACTGCCCTTATCAAAGTTACTAACGACCTAATCGCAGCTAAATCCAAAGGCCACTACTCCATACTAATTCTTCTTGACCTCTCAGCGGCCTTTGACACCGTTGATCATGCTCTCCTTCTTCAAACTCTTCAATCGCTTGGTCTCTGTGACTCTGTCCTCTCATGGTTTTCCTCTTATCTCTCCCAACGCTCATTCAGTGTCTCATTTTCTAATGATACCTCCTCCCCTTGCCCTGTCTCAGTTGGAGTTCCCCAAGGCTCCGTCCTTGGTCCCCTTCTATTTTCTCTTTATACTGCCTCTCTTGGCAAACTTATTACCTCTTTTGGATTTCACTACCACCTGTATGCTGATGACACCCAACTATATCTCTCCTCCCCGGACCTCTCCCCTGCCGTCCTGCAATGTGTCACTGCTTGCCTTTCTTCCATCTCTGACTGGATGTCCTCCCGCTTTCTGAAACTCAATCTCTCAAAAACTGAGCTCCTTGTCTTTCTTCCTCCTAATACTGATCCTCCTCTTTCGCTCTCCCTCCAAGTTTGTGGTACCAACATCAGTCCATCCTTGCAAGCGCGCTGTCTTGGCGTCATGCTTGACTCTGGTCTCACCTTTGAGCCTCACATCCAGCATGTTGCCAAATCCTGTAGATTCCATCTTAAAAACATAGCCCGCATCCGCCCCTTTCTCGCACCAGATACTACCAAGGAGCTTGTCCATGCTCTAGTAATTTCCCGCATGGATTATTGTAACCCTCTCCTGATTGGTCTCCCCAATAGCCGTACTGCACCCTTACAGTCCGTAATGAATGCTGCTGCTAGATTGATTTTCCTCTCTAGTCGTTTCTCTCACACCTCACCCCTCTGCCAGTCCTTACATTGGCTTCCTGTATGCTATAGGAGTCAATTCAAGGTACTAACTCACACCTATAAAGCACTGAACAACTCTAGCCCCTCTTATATCTCCTCACAGATCCATAGGTATGTCCCTTCTCGGTCTCTCCGTTCTGCCCGTGACCACCTCCTGTCCGTTGTCCGCACTCGTACGGCCAACTCGCGCTTGCAGGACTTCTCGCGGGCGGCTCCCTTCCTATGGAATAGCCTGCCTACCGCCATCAGACTCTCCCCTAGTCTTGCATCTTTTAAGAAGTGCCTTAAAACCCATCTCTTTAGGAAAGCTTATGGCCTCCAAGACTAACCCTTACCTCACATACCTGTCTCTTGCCCTCTCCTAAAGGGCAGCCCACCTTATTTGATTGTAAATTCCTGTCCTAATGTGTTTTACACCCCACCTCCTATAGAATGTAAGCTCGTTTGAGCAGGGTCCTCTTCAACCTATTGTTCCTGTAAGTTTATTTGTAATTGTCCTATTTATAGTTAAATCCCCCTCTCATAATATTGTAAAGCGCTACGGAATCTGTTGGCGCTATATAAATGGCAATAATAAATAAATAAAAAATAAATCCAAGGAGAAATCGGAATGCACATATGGAGTTCTAAAGGAATCCTGCTGCCCAATTTGGGGCACAATTGAAAATGACTTCAGGTCTTTCTTTTTTTCCTTTCTCCTTCTTTTGGAACAACAAGGGGAAGAAGGGTGGGTGAAATGTTGAAGCTGAGTCTTCTTTTCATCCTGCATTACTTTTCTAACTTTCTGTGTTACTGTTCCATTTTCAAAGATCAAATGAGTATGAAACAAGTGCATTTCCATGTCCACATAAGTTGCACGCTGTGGCAAATAAGGAAGCGGTATTTAAACGGCGTGATACGTTTATTCATCCACAGAAGGCTGGAAGAAAAAAAGAGCCTGATGGCAGCGGTGGGATTCGAACCCACACCCCCGAAGAGACTGGAGCCTTAATCCAGCGCCTTAGACCGCTCGGCCACACTACCTGCGCAAAATCCTTGTGGCTGCGTACTCAAAACACGCACGCCATTTGGGAGCGTTCTGATCATTTCCTTTTCTTTCTTGTCAAAAGGTTGCAAGTCCCGACAATATCTTTCCACACTCATGCAGCACTGCTGGCGGCATAGGTCATTTAGAACGCCTTCACCTCTACAAGACCGCAAAAACACAAGAAAACTAGATCAATGCTAAAATATTACACATCCCCCTCTATTTATTCTCACACAGAAAGAGTTTAAAGCGCAAGTTCCTCATGTTACATTCAGGTGAAATCTGCTAGCGTGTCAAATGACCACCAACAGGTGCAAACAAAAGATAACAATTCAACACCAGCATAGGGAAAGTGCTGTCCTCCAGTATTCAGCATTCAAATGCTGCCTCTAGGAAATCGATTCATTAACCTGTTTTGACAAAAAGGGAGTAAAGCAAAAAAATGGAGGAACCCATAAAATGACACGCTAAAGGAACAGGGGGACTCTATTTTTGGTTCCCGACTCCTAGTTTAAAATCCACAGGATTCATTTGAAACAATCAGGAATCCTGCAGCATGTCAAATCTACCTACTGTAGATGAGCAGGACTTTTCCCGTTTTGACCATCAACATAATGAAATAACACAAGTACGGGATATATGGATTATATATGCTAAACCTGCTTTTTATCCAACTCTGGTATGACAAGAGATCTGTGCTTACTCTTCTCCAAAGTTAAAGCAGCATGACCCCGACGTGATTTGAACACGCAACCTTCTGATCTGGAGTCAGACGCGCTACCGTTGCGCCACGAGGTCTCATTGTAAAGGTGACGTGGTCGTCAACAGAGTAGCCAACCGACATAAAATTAGATCGATTCTGACAAATTAAATATTCAGCCTAAAGAGGAATGAAAATAAGTACTTTTCTTTTCAGCACAATACCACTGTAATTGAAGGCAAAGCCAAACAGAAAGGCACTGCACCAGCTAGCCAGTTTCTGTGTTTGTGGCCATGTGAAGCCATACCGGTTTAATTACATTACAATGGAACATGCAAATGCTGGGGTGAATCGTGCATGGTGTGGAATTCTCCACGTGACTTACTCTTTGCTAGCTTTATATTTAGGACAATTTATGGCCTCTTTCAAGTGAGAAGAAAGATGTTAAATTCTCTTCCTAAAGAAGGTGTTTTATGGAATTCAGTAGATGTATTTGAGGATGGCCTCGATGTTCTTGTGGCAAAGCTGGAAACTATGCCACTTTAGTATCTAAAGTGGGTATTGTAACACAGCTTGTTGATCCAAGGAGAAATCGGAATGCACATATGGAGTTCTAAAGGAATCCTGCTGCCCAATTTGGGGCACAATTGAAAATGACTTCAGGTCTTTCTTTTTTTCCTTTCTCCTTCTTTTGGAACAACAAGGGGAAGAAGGGTGGGTGAAATGTTGAAGCTGAGTCTTCTTTTCATCCTGCATTACTTTTCTAACTTTCTGTGTTACTGTTCCATTTTCAAAGATCAAATGAGTATGAAACAAGTGCATTTCCATGTCCACATAAGTTGCACGCTGTGGCAAATAAGGAAGCGGTATTTAAACGGCGTGATACGTTTATTCATCCACAGAAGGCTGGAAGAAAAAATGAGCCTAATGGCAGCGGTGGGATTCGAACCCACGCCCCTGAAGAGACTGGAGCCTTAATCCAGCGCCTTAGACCGCTCGGCCACGCTACCTGCGCAAAATCCCTGTGGCTGCGTACTCAAAACACGCACGCCATTTGGGAGCGTTCTGATCATTTCCTTTTCTTTCTTGTCAAAAGGTTGCAAGTCCCGACAATATCTTTCCACACTCATGCAGCACTGCTGGCGGCATAGGTCATTTAGAACGCCTTCACCTCTACAAGACCGCAAAAACACAAGAAAACTAGATCAATGTTAAAATATTACACATCCTCCTCTATTTATTCTCACACAGAAAGAGTTTAAAGCGCAAGTTCCTCATGTTACATTCAGGTGAAATCTGCTAGCGTGTCAAATGACCACCAACAGGTGCAAACAAAAGATAACAATTCAACACCAGCATAGGGAAAGTGCTGTCCTCCAGTATTCAGCATTCAAATGCTGCCTCTAGGAAATCGATTCATTAACCTGTTTTGACAAAAAGGGAGTAAAGCAAAAAAATGGAGGAACCCATAAAATGACACGCTAAAGGAACAGGGGGACGCTATTTTTGATTCCCGACTCCTAGTTTAAATTCCACAGGATTCATTTGAAACAATCAGGAATCCTGCAGCATGTCAAATCTACCTACTGTAGATGAGCAGGACTTTTCACGTTTTGACCATCAACATAATGAAATAACGCAAGTACGGGATATATGGATTATATATGCTAAGCCTGCTTTTTATCCAACTCTGGTATGACAAGAGATCTGTGCTTACTCTTCTCCAAAGCAAAAGCAGCATGACCCCAACGTGATTTGAACACGCAACCTTCTGATCTGGAGTCAGACGCGCTACCGTTGCGCCACGAGGTCTCATTGTAAAGGTGGACGTGGTCGTCAACAGAGTAGCCAACAAAGGTAGTTTTTTTTCCCCAACCGACATAAAATTAGATCGATTCTGACAAATTAAATATTCAGCCTAAAGAGGAATGAAAATAAGTACTTTTCTTTTCAGCACAATACCACTGTAATTGAAGGCAAAGCCAAACAGAAAGGCACCGCACCAGCTAGCCAGTTTCTGTGTTTGTGGCCATGTGAAGCCATACCGGTTTAATTACATTACAATGGAACATGCAAATGCTGGGGTGAATCGTGCATGGTGTGGAATTCTCCACGTGACTTACTCTTTGCTAGCTTTATATTTAGGACAATTTATGGCCTCTTTCAAGTGAGAAGAAAGATGTTAAATTCTCTTCCTAAAGAAGGTGTTTTATGGAATTCAGTAGATGTATTTAAGGATGGCCTCGATGTTCTTGTGGCAAAGCTGGAAACTATGCCACTTTAGTATCTAAAGTGGGTATTGTAACACAGCTTGTTGATCCAAGGAGAAATCGGAATGCACATATGGAGTTCTAAAGGAATCCTGCTGCCCAATTTGGGGCACAATTGAAAATGACTTCAGGTCTTTTTTTTTTTTTTTCCTTTCTCCTTCTTTTGGAACAACAAGGGGAAGAAGGGTGGGTGAAATGTTGAAGCTGAGTCTTCTTTTCATCCTGCATTACTTTTCTAACTTTCTGTGTTACTGTTCCATTTTCAAAGATCAAATGAGTATGAAACAAGTGCATTTCCATGTCCACATAAGTTGCACGCTGTGGCAAATAAGGAAGCGGTATTTAAACGGCGTGATACGTTTATTCATCCACAGAAGGCTGGAAGAAAAAAAGAGCCTGATGGCAGCGGTGGGATTCGAACCCACGCCCCCGAAGAGACTGGAGCCTTAATCCAGCGCCTTAGGCCGCTCGGCCACGCTACCTGCGCAAAATCCCTGTGGCTGCGTACTCAAAACACGCACGCCATTTGGGAGCGTTCTGATCATTTCCTTTTCTTTCTTGTCAAAAGGTTGCAAGTCCCGACAATATCTTTCCACACTCATGCAGCACTGCTGGCGGCATAGGTCATTTAGAACGCCTTCACCTCTACAAGACCGCAAAAACACAAGAAAACTAGATCAATGCTAAAATATTACACATCCCCCTCTATTTATTCTCACACAGAAAGAGTTTAAAGCGCAAGTTCCTCATGTTACATTCAGGTGAAATCTGCTAGCGTGTCAAATGACCACCAACAGGTGCAAACAAAAGATAACAATTCAACACCAGCATAGGGAAAGTGCTGTCCTCCTGTATTCAGCATTCAAATGCTGCCTCTAGGAAATCGATTCATTAACCTGTTTTGACAAAAAGGGAGTAAAGCAAAAAAAAGGAGGAACCCATAAAATGACACGCTAAAGGAACAGGGGGACTCTATTTTTGGTTCCCGACTCCTAGTTTAAAATCCACAGGATTCATTTGAAACAATCAGGAATCCTGCAGCATGTCAAATCTACCTACTGTAGATGAGCAGGACTTTTCCCGTTTTTACCATCAGCATAATGAAATAACGCAAGTACGGGATATATGGATTATATATGCTAAGCCTGCTTTTTATCCAACTCTGGTATGACAAGAGATCTGTGCTTACTCTTCTCCAAAGCAAAAGCAGCATGACCCCGACGTGATTTGAACACGCAGCCTTCTGATCTGGAGTCAGACGCGCTACCGTTGCGCCACGAGGTCTCATTGTAAAGGTGGATGTGGTCGTCAACAGAGTAGCCAACAAAGGTAGGTTTTTTTCCCCCACCGACATAAAATTAGATAGATTCTGACAAATTAAATATTCAGCCTAAAGAGGAAAGAAAATAAGTACTTTTCTTTTCAGCACAATACCACTGTAATTGAAGGCAAAGCCAAACAGAAAGGCACCGCACCAGCTAGCCAGTTTCTGTGTTTGTGGCCATGTGAAGCCATACCGGTTTAATTACATTACAATTGAGCATGCAAATGCTGGGGTGAATCGTGCATGGTGTGGAATTCTCCACGTGACTTACTCTTTGCTAGCTTTATATTTAGGACAATTTATGACCTCTTTCAAGTGAGAAGAAAGATGTTAAATTCTCTTCCTAAAGAAGGTGTTTTATGGAATTCAGTAGATGTATTTGAGGATGGCCTCGATGTTCTTGTGGCAAAGCTGGAAACTATGCCACTTTAGTATCTAAAGTGGGTATTGTAACACAGCTTGTTGATCCAAGGAGAAATCGGAATGCACATATGGAGTTCTAAAGGAATCCTGCTGCCCATTTTGGGGCACAATTGAAAATGACCAGGTCTTTTTTTTTTTTTTTCTTTCTCCTTCTTTTCCTCCTTTCTCCTTCTTTTGGAACAACAAGGGGAAGAAGGGTTGGTGAAATGTTGAAGCTGAGTCTTCTTTTCATCCTGCATTACTTTTCTAACTTTCTGTGTTACTGTTCCATTTTCAAAGATCAAATGAGTATGAAACAAGTGCATTTCCATGTCCACATAAGTTGCACGCTGTGGCAAATAAGGAAGCGGTATTTAAACGGCGTGATACGTTTATTCATCCACAGAAGGCTGGAAGAAAAAAAGAGCCTGATGGCAGCGGTGGGATTCGAACCCACGCCCCCGAAGAGACTGGAGCCTTAATCCAGTGCCTTAGACCGCTCGGCCACGCTACCTGCGCAACATCCCTGTGGCTGCGTACTCAAAACACGCACGCCATTTGGGAGCGTTCTGATCATTTCCTTTTCTTTCTTGTCAAAAGGTTGCAAGTCCCGACAATATCTTTCCACACTCATGCAGCACTGCTGGCGGCATAGGTCATTTAGAACGCCTTCACCTCTACAAGACCGCAAAAACACAAGAAAACAAGATCAATGTTAAAATATTACACATCCCCCTCTATTTATTCTCACACAGAAAGAGTTTAAAGCGCAAGTTCCTCATGTTACATTCAGTTGAAATCTGCTAGCGTGTCAAATGACCACCAACAGGTGCAAACAAAAGATAACAATTCAACACCAGCATAGGGAAAGTGCTGTCCTCCAGTATTCAGCATTCAAATGCTGCCTCTAGGAAATCGATTCATTAACCTGTTTTGACAAAAAGGGAGTAAAGCAAAAAAAAGGAGGAACCCATAAAATGACACGCTAAAGGAACAGGGGGACTCTATTTTTGGTTCCCGACTCCTAGTTTAAAATCCACAGGATTCATTTGAAACAATCATGAATCCTGCAGCATGTCAAATCTACCTACTGTAGATGAGCAGGACTTTTCCCGTTTTGACCATCAACATAATGAAATAACGCAAGTACGGGATATATGGATTATATATGCTAAGCCTGCTTTTTATCCAACTCTGGTATGACAAGAGATCTGTGCTTACTCTTCTCCAAAGCAAAAGCAGCATGACCCCGACGTGATTTGAACACGCAACCTTCTGATCTGGAGTCAGACGCGCTACCGTTGCGCCACAAGGTCTCATTGTAAAAGTGGACGTGGTCGTCAACAGAGTAGCCAACAAAGGTAGTTTTTTTTCCCCCACCGACATAAAATTAGATCGATTCTGACAAATTAAATATTCAGCCTAAAGAGGAATGAAAATAAGTACTTTTCTTTTCAGCACAATACCACTGTAATTGAAGGCAAAGCCAAACAGAAAGGCACTGCACCAGCTAGCCAGTTTCTGTGTTTGTGGCCATGTGAAGCCATACCGGTTTAATAACATTACAATGGAACATGCAAATGCTGGGGTGAATCGTGCATGGTGTGGAATTCTCCACGTGACTTACTCTTTGCTAGCTTTATATTTAGGACAATTTATGGCCTCTTTCAAGTGAGAAGAAAGATGTTAAATTCTCTTCCTAAAGAAGGTGTTTTATGGAATTCAGTAGATGTATTTGAGGATGGCCTCGATGTTCTTGTTGCAAAACTGGAAACTATGCCACTTTAGTATCTAAAGTGGGTATTGTAACACAGCTTGTTGATCCAAGGAGAAATCGGAATGCACATATGGAGTTCTAAAGGAATCCTGCTGCCCATTTTGGGGCACAATTGAAAATGACTTCAGGTCTTTTTTTTTTTTTTTTTTCCTTTCTCCTTCTTTTGGAACAACAAGGGAAAGAAGGGTGGGTGAAATGTTGAAGCTGAGTCTTCTTTTCATCCTGCATTACTTTTCTAACTTTCTGTGTTACTGTTCCATTTTCAAAGATCAAATGAGTATGAAACAAGTGCATTTCCATGTACACATAAGTTGCACGCTGTGGCAAATAAGGAAGCGGTATTTAAACGGCGTGATACGTTTATTCATCCACAGAAGGCTGGAAGAAAAAAAAGATCCTGATGGCAGCGGTGGGATTCGAACCCACGCCTCCGAAGAGACTGGAGCCTTAATCCAGCGCCTTAGACCGCTCGGCCACGCTACCTGCGCAAAATTCCTGTGGCTGCGTACTCAAAACACGCACGCCATTTGGGAGCGTTCTGATCATTTCCTTTTCTTTCTTGTCAAAAGGTTGCAAGTCCCGACAATATCTTTCCACACTCATGCAGCACTGCTGGCGGCATAGGTCATTTAGAACGCCTTCACCTCTACAAGACCGCAAAAACACAAGAAAACTAGATCAATGCTAAAATATTACACATCCCCCTCTATTTATTCTCACACAGAAAGAGTTTAAAGCGCAAGTTCCTCATGTTACATTCAGGTGAAATCTGCTAGCGTGTCAAATGACCACCAACAGGTGCAAACAAAAGATAACAATTCAACACCAGCATAGGGAAAGTGCTGTCCTCCAGTATTCAGCATTCAAATGCTGCCTCTAGGAAATCGATTCATTAACCTGTTTTGACAAAAAGGGAGTAAAGCAAAAAAAAGGAGGAACCCATAAAATGACACGCTAAAGGAACAGGGGGACTCTATTTTAGGTTCCCGACTCCTAGTTTAAAATCCACAGGATTCATTTGAAACAATCATGAATCCTGCAGCATGTCAAATCTACCTACTGTAGATGAGCAGGACTTTTCCCGTTTTGACCATCAACATAATGAAATAACGCAAGTACGGGATATATGGATTATATATGCTAAGCCTGCTTTTTATCCAACTCTGGTATGACAAGAGATCTGTGCTTACTCTTCTCCAAAGCAAAAGCAGCATGACCCCGACGTGATTTGAACACGCAACCTTCTGATCTGAAGTCAGACGCGCTACCGTTGCACCACGAGGTCTCATTGTAAAGGTGGACGTGGTCGTCAACAGAGTAGCCAACAAAGGTAGTTTTTTTTCCCCCACCGACATAAAATTAGATCGATTCTGACAAATTAAATATTCAGCCTAAAGAGGAATGAAAATAAGTACTTTTCTTTTCAGCACAATACCACTGTAATTGAAGGCAAAGCCAAACAGAAAGGCACCGCACCAGCTAGCCAGTTTCTGTGTTTGTGGCCATGTGAAGCCATACCGGTTTAATTACATTACAATGGAACATGCAAATGCTGGGGTGAATCGTGCATGGTGTGGAATTCTCCACGTGACTTACTCTTTGCTAGCTTTATATTTAGGACAATTTATGGCCTCTTTCAAGTGAGAAGAAAGATGTTAAATTCTCTTCCTAAAGAAGGTGTTTTATGGAATTCAGTAGATGTATTTGAGGATGGCCTCGATGTTCTTGTTGCAAAGCTGGAAACTATGCCACTTTAGTATCTAAAGTGGGTATTGTAACACAGCTTGTTGATCCAAGGAGAAATCGGAATGCACATATGGAGTTCTAAAGGAATCCTGCTGCCCATTTTGGGGCACAATTGAAAATGACCAGGTCTTTTTTTTTTTTTTTTCTCCTTCTTTTCCTCCTTTCTCCTTCTTTTGGAACAACAAGGAGAAGAAGGGTGGGTGAAATGTTGAAGCTGAGTCTTCTTTTCATCCTGCATTACTTTTCTAACTTTCTGTGTTACTGTTCCATTTTCAAAGATCAAATGAGTATGAAACAAGTGCATTTCCATGTCCACATAAGTTGCACGCTGTGGCAAATAAGGAAGCGGTATTTAAACGGCGTGATACGTTTATTCATCCACAGAAGGCTGGAAGAAAAAAAAGAGCCTGATGGCAGCGGTGGAATTCGAACCCACGCCCCCAAAGAGACTGGAGCCTTAATCCAGCGCCTTAGACCGCTCGGCCACGCTACCTGCGCAAAATCCCTGTGGCTGCGTACTCAAAACACGCACGCCATTTGGGAGCGTTCTGATCATTTCCTTTTCTTTCTTGTCAAAAGGTTGCAAGTCCCGACAATATCTTTCCACACTCATGCAGCACTGCTGGCGGCATAGGTCATTTAGAACGCCTTCACCTCTACAAGACCGCAAAAACACAAGAAAACTAGATCAATGCTAAAATATTACACATCCCCCTCTATTTATTCTCACACAGAAAGAGTTTAAAGCGCAAGTTCCTCATGTTACATTCAGGTGAAATCTGCTAGCGTGTCAAATGACCACCAACAGGTGCAAACAAAAGATAACAATTCAACACCAGCATAGGGAAAGTGCTGTCCTCCAGTATTCAGCATTCAAATGCTGCCTCTAGGAAATCGATTCATTAACCTGTTTTGACAAAAAGGGAGTAAAGCAAAAAAAAGGAGGAACCCATAAAATGACACGCTAAAGGAACAGGGGGACTCTATTTTAGGTTCCCGACTCCTAGTTTAAAATCCACAGGATTCATTTGAAACAATCATGAATCCTGCAGCATGTCAAATCTACCTACTGTAGATGAGCAGGACTTTTCCCGTTTTGACCATCAACATAATGAAATAACGCAAGTACGGGATATATGGATTATATATGCTAAGCCTGCTTTTTATCCCACTCTGGTATGACAAGAGATCTGTGCTTACTCTTCTCCAAAGCAAAAGCAGCATGACCCCGACGTGATTTGAACACACAACCTTCTGATCTGGAGTCAGACGCGCTACCGTTGCGCCACGAGGTGTCATTGTAAAGGTGGATGTGGTCATCAACAGAGTAGCCAACAAAGGTAGGTTTTTTTCCCCCACCGACATAAAATTAGATAGATTCTGACAAATTAAATATTCAGCCTAAAGTGGAAAGAAAATAAGTACTTTTCTTTTCAGCACAATACCACTGTAATTGAAGGCAAAGCCAAACAGAAAGGCACCGCACCAGCTAGCCAGTTTCTGTGTTTGTGGCCATGTGAAGCCATACCGGTTTAATTACATTACAATGGAGCATGCAAATGCTGGGGTGAATCGTGCATGGTGTGGAATTCTCCACGTGACTTACTCTTTGCTAGCTTTATATTTAGGACAATTTATGGCCTCTTTCAAGTGAGAAGAAAGATGTTAAATTCTCTTCCTAAAGAAGGTGTTTTATGGAATTCAGTAGATGTATTTGAGGATGGCCTCGATGTTCTTGTGGCAAAGCTGGAAACTATGCCACTTTAGTATCTAAAGTGGGTATTGTAACACAGCTTGTTGATCCAAGGAGAAATCGGAATGCACATATGGAGTTCTAAAGGAATCCTGCTGCCCATTTTGGGGCACAATTGAAAATGACTTCAGGTCTTTTTTTTTTTTTTTTTCCTTTCTCCTTCTTTTGGAACAACAAGGGGAAGAAGGGTGGGTGAAATGTTGAAGCTGAGTCTTCTTTTCATCCTGCATTACTTTTCTAACTTTCTGTGTTACTGTTCCATTTTCAAAGATCAAATGAGTATGAAACAAGTGCATTTCCATGTCCACATAAGTTGCACGCTGTGGCAAATAAGGAAGCGGTATTTAAACGGCGTGATACGTTTATTCATCCACAGAAGGCTGGAAGAAAAAAAAGAGCCTGATGGCAGCGGTGGGATTCGAACCCACGCCCCAAAAGAGACTGGAGCCTTAATCCAGCGCCTTAGACCGCTCGGCCACGCTACCTGCGCAAAATCCCTGTGGCTGCGTACTCAAAACACGCACGCCATTTGGGAGCGTTCTGATCATTTCCATTTCTTTCTTGTCAAAAGGTTGCAAGTCCCGACAATATCTTTCCACACTCATGCAGCACTGCTGGCGGCATAGGTCATTTAGAACGCCTTCACCTCTACAAGACCGCAAAAACACAAGAAAACTAGATCAATGCTAAAATATTACACATCCCCCTCTATTTATTCTCACACAGAAAGAGTTTAAAGCGCAAGTTCCTCATGTTACATTCAGGTGAAATCTGCTAGCGTGTCAAATGACCACCAACAGGTGCAAACAAAAGATAACAATTCAACACCAGCATAGGGAAAGTGCTGTCCTCCAGTATTCAGCATTCAAATGCTGCCTCTAGGAAATCGATTCATTAACCTGTTTTGACAAAAAGGGAGTAAAGCAAAAAAAAGGAGGAACCCATAAAATGACACGCTAAAGGAACAGGGGGACTCTATTTTTGGTTCCCGACTCCTAGTTTAAAATCCACACGATTCATTTGAAACAATCAAGAATCCTGCAGCATGCCAAATCTACCTACTGTAGATTAGCAGGACTTTTCCCGTTTTGACCATCAACATAATGAAATAACGCAAGTATGGGATATATGGATTATATATGCTAAGCCTGCTTTTTATCCAACTCTGGTATGACAAGAGATCTGTGCTTACTCTTCTCCAAAGCAAAAGCAGCATGACCCCGACGTGATTTGAACACGCAACCTTCTGATCTGGAGTCAGACGCGCTACCGTTGCGCCACGAGGTCTCATTGTAAAAGTGGACGTGGTCGTCAACAGAGTAGCCAACAAAGGTAGTTTTTTTTCCCCCACCGACATAAAATTAGATCGATTCTGACAAATTAAATATTCAGCCTAAAGAGGAATGAAAATAAGTACTTTTCTTCTCAGCACAATACCACTGTAATTGAAGGCAAAGCCAAACAGAAAGGCACCGCACCAGCTAGCCAGTTTCTGTGTTTGTGGCCATGTGAAGCCATACCGGTTTAATTACATTACAATGGAACATGCAAATGCTGGGGTGAATCGTGCATGGTGTGGAATTCTCCACGTGACTTACTCTTTGCTAGCTTTATATTTAGGACTATTTATGGCCTCTTTCAAGTGAGAAGAAAGATGTTAAATTCTCTTCCTAAAGAAGGTGTTTTATGGAATTCAGTAGATGTATTTGAGGATGGCCTCGATGTTCTTGTGGCAAAGCTGGAAACTATGCCACTTTAGTATCTAAAGTGGGTATTGTAACACAGCTTGTTGATCCAAGGAGAAATCGGAATGCACATATGGAGTTCTAAAGGAATCCTGCTGCCCATTTTGGGGCACAATTGAAAATGACTTCAGGTCTTTTTTTTTTTTTTTTCCTTTCTCCTTCTTTTGGAACAACAAGGGGAAGAAGGGTGGGTGAAATGTTGAAGCTGAGTCTTCTTTTCATCCTGCATTACTTTTCTAACTTTCTGTGTTACTGTTCCATTTTCAAAGATCAAATGAGTATGAAACAAGTGCATTTCCATGTCCACATAAGTTGCACGCTGTGGCAAATAAGGAAGCGGTATTTAAACGGCGTGATACGTTTATTCATCCACAGAAGGCTGGAAGAAAAAAAAGAGCCTGATGGCAGCGGTGGGATTCGAACCCACGCCCCCAAAGAGACTGGAGCCTTAATCCAGCGCCTTAGACCGCTCGGCCACGCTACCTGCGCAAAATCTCTGTGGCTGCGTACGCAAAACACGCACGCCATTTGGGAGCGTTCTGATCATTTCCTTTTCTTTCTTGTCAAAAGGTTGCAAGTCCCGACAATATCTTTCCACACTCATGCAGCACTGCTGGCGGCATAGGTCATTTAGAACGCCTTCACCTCTACAAGACCGCAAAAACACAAGAAAACTAGATCAATGCTAAAATATTACACATCCCCCTCTATTTATTCTCACACAGAAAGAGTTTAAAGCGCAAGTTCCTCATGTTACATTCAGGTGAAATCTGCTAGCGTGTCAAATGACCACCAACAGGTGCAAACAAAAGATAACAATTCAACACCAGCATAGGGAAAGTGCTGTCCTCCAGTATTCAGCATTCAAATGCTGCCTCTAGGAAATCGATTCATTAACCTGTTTTGACAAAAAGGGAGTAAAGCAAAAAAAAGGAGGAACCCATAAAATGACACGCTAAAGGAACAGGGGGACTCTATTTTTGGTTCCCGACTCCTATTTTAAAATCCACACGAATCATTTGAAACAATCAAGAATCCTGCAGCATGCCAAATCAACCTACTGTAGATGAGCAGGACTTTTCCCGTTTTGACCATCAACATAATGAAATAACGCAAGTATGGGATATATGGATTATATATGCTAAGCCTGCTTTTTATCCAACTCTGGTATGACAAGAGATCTGTGCTTACTCTTCTCCAAAGCAAAAGCAGCATGACCCCGACGTGATTTGAACACGCAACCTTCTGATCTGGAGTCAGACGCGCTACCGTTGCACCACGAGGTCTCATTGTAAAAGTGGACGTGGTCGTCAACAGAGTAGCCAACAAAGGTAGTTTTTTTTCCCCCACCGACATAAAATTAGATCGATTCTGACAAATTAAATATTCAGCCTAAAGAGGAATGAAAATAAGTACTTTTCTTTTCAGCACAATACCACTGTAATTGAAGGCAAAGCCAAACAGAAAGGCACCGCACCAGCTAGCCAGTTTCTGTGTTTGTGGCCATGTGAAGCCATACCGGTTTAATTACATTACAATGGAACATGCAAATGCTGGGGTGAATCGTGCATGGTGTGGAATTCTCCACGTGACTTACTCTTTGCTAGCTTTATATTTAGGACAATTTATGGCCTCTTTCAAGTGAGAAGAAAGATGTTAAATTCTCTTCCTAAAGAAGGTGTTTTATGGAATTCAGTAGATGTATTTGAGGATGGCCTCGATGTTCTTGTGGCAAAGCTGGAAACTATGCCACTTTAGTATCTAAAGTGGGTATTGTAACACAGCTTGTTGATCCAAGGAGAAATCGGAATGCACATATGGAGTTCTAAAGGAATCCTGCTGCCCATTTTGGGGCACAATTGAAAATGACTTCAGGTCTTTTTTTTTTTTTTTTTCCTTTCTCCTTCTTTTGGAACAACAAGGGGAAGAAGGGTGGGTGAAATGTTGAAGCTGAGTCTTCTTTTCATCCTGCATTACTTTTCTAACTTTCTGTGTTACTGTTCCATTTTCAAAGATCAAATGAGTATGAAACAAGTGCATTTCCATGTCCACATAAGTTGCACGCTGTGGCAAATAAGGAAGCGGTATTTAAACGACGTGATACGTTTATTCATCCACAGAAGGCTGGAAGAAAAAAAAGAGACTGATGGCAGCGGTGGGATTCGAACCCACGCCCCCAAAGAGACTGGAGCCTTAATCCAGCGCCTTAGACCGCTCGGCCACGCTACCTGCACAAAATCCCTGTGGCTGCGTACTCAAAACACGCACGCCATTTGGGAGCGTTCTGATCATTTCCTTTTCTTTCTTGTCAAAAGGTTGCAAGTCCCGACAATATCTTTCCACACTCATGCAGCACTGCTTGCGGCATAGGTCATTTAGAACGCCTTCACCTCTACAAGACCGCAAAAACACAAGAAAACTAGATCAATGCTAAAATATTACACATCCCCCTCTATTTATTCTCACACAGAAAGAGTTTAAAGCGCAAGTTCCTCATGTTACATTCAGGTGAAATCTGCTAGCGTGTCAAATGACCACCAACAGGTGCAAACAAAAGATAACAATTCAACACCAGCATAGGGAAAGTGCTGTCCTCCAGTATTCAGCATTCAAATGCTGCCTCTAGGAAATCGATTCATTAACCTGTTTTGACAAAAAGGGAGTAAAGCAAAAAAAAGGAGGAACCCATAAAATGACACGCTAAAGGAACAGGGGGACTCTATTTTTGGTTCCCGACTCCTATTTTAAAATCCACACGAATCATTTGAAACAATCAAGAATCCTGCAGCATGCCAAATCTACCTACTGTAGATGAGCAGGACTTTTCCCGTTTTGACCATCAACATAATGAAATAACGCAAGTATGGGATATATGGATTATATATGCTAAGCCTGCTTTTTATCCAACTCTGGTATGACAAGAGATCTGTGCTTACTCTTCTCCAAAGCAAAAGCAGCATGACCCCGACATGATTTGAACACGCAACCTTCTGATCTGGAGTCAGACGCGCTACCGTTGCGCCACGAGGTCTCATTGTAAAAGTGGACGTGGTCGTCAACAGAGTAGCCAACAAAGGTAGTTTTTTTTCCCCCACCGACATAAAATTAGATCGATTCTGACAAATTAAATATTCAGCCTAAAGAGGAATGAAAATAAGTACTTTTCTTCTCAGCACAATACCACTGTAATTGAAGGCAAAGCCAAACAGAAAGGCACCGCACCAGCTAGCCAGTTTCTGTGTTTGTGGCCATGTGAAGCCATACCGGTTTAATTACATTACAATGGAACATGCAAATGCTGGGGTGAATCGTGCATGGTGTGGAATTCTCCACGTGACTTACTCTTTGCTAGCTTTATATTTAGGACAATTTATGGCCTCTTTCAAGTGAGAAGAAAGATGTTAAATTCTCTTCCTAAAGAAGGTGTTTTATGGAATTCAGTAGATGTATTTGAGGATGGCCTCGATGTTCTTGTGGCAAAGCTGGAAACTATGCCACTTTAGTATCTAAAGTGGGTATTGTAACACAGCTTGTTGATCCAAGGAGAAATCGGAATGCACATATGGAGTTCTAAAGGAATCCTGCTGCCCATTTTGGGGCACAATTGAAAATGACTTCAGGTCTTTTTTTTTTTTTTTCCTTTCTCCTTCTTTTGGAACAACAAGGGGAAGAAGGGTGGGTGAAATGTTGAAGCTGAGTCTTCTTTTCATCCTGCATTACTTTTCTAACTTTCTGTGTTACTGTTCCATTTTCAAAGATCAAATGAGTATGAAACAAGTGCATTTCCATGTCCACATAAGTTGCACGCTGTGGCAAATAAGGAAGCGGTATTTAAACGGCGTGATACGTTTATTCATCCACTGAAGGCTGGAAGAAAAAAAGAGCCTGATGGCAACGGTGGGATTCGAGCCCACGCCCCCGAAGAGACTGGAGCCTTAATCCAGCGCCTTAGACCGCTCGGCCACGCAACCTGCGCAAAATCCCTGTGGCTGCGTACTCAAAACACGCACGCCATTTGGGAGCGTTCTGATCATTTCCTTTTCTTTCTTGTCAAAAGGTTGCAAGTCCCGACAATATCTTTCCACACTCATGCAGCACTGCTGGCGGCATAGGTCATTTAGAACGCCTTCACCTCTACAAGACCGCAAAAACACAAGAAAACTAGATCAATGCTAAAATATTACACATCCCCCTCTATTTATTCTCACACAGAAAGAGTTTAAAGCGCAAGTTCCTCATGTTACATTCAGGTGAAATCTGCTAGCGTGTCAAATGACCACCAACAGGTGCAAACAAAAGATAACAATTCAACACCAGCATAGGGAAAGTGCTGTCCTCCAGTATTCAGCATTCAAATGCTGCCTCTAGGAAATCGATTCATTAACCTGTTTTGACAAAAAGGGAGTAAAGCAAAAAAAAGGAGGAACCCATAAAATGACACGCTAAAGGAACAGGGGGACTCTATTTTTGGTTCCCGACTCCTATTTTAAAATCCACACGATTCATTTGAAACAATCAAGAATCCTGCAGCATGCCAAATCTACCTACTGTAGATGAGCAGGACTTTTCCCGTTTTGACCATCAACATAATGAAATAACGCAAGTATGGGATATATGGATTATATATGCTAAGCCTGCTTTTTATCCAACTCTGGTATGACAAGAGATCTGTGCTTACTCTTCTCCAAAGCAAAAGCAGCATGACCCCGACGTGATTTGAACACGCAACCTTCTGATCTGGAGTCAGACGCGCTACCGTTGCGCCACGAGGTCTCATTGTAAAAGTGGACGTGGTCGTCAACAGAGTAGCCAACAAAGGTAGTTTTTTTTCCCCCACCGACATAAAATTAGATCGATTCTGACAAATTAAATATTCAGCCTAAAGAGGAATGAAAATAAGTACTTTTCTTTTCAGCACAATACCACTGTAATTGAAGGCAAAGCCAAACAGAAAGGCACCGCACCAGCTAGCCAGTTTCTGTGTTTGTGGCCATGTGAAGCCATACCGGTTTAATTACATTACAATGGAACATGCAAATGCTGGGGTGAATCGTGCATGGTGTGGAATTCTCCACGTGACTTACTCTTTGCTAGCTTTATATTTAGGACAATTTATGGCCTCTTTCAAGTGAGAAGAAAGATGTTAAATTCTCTTCCTAAAGAAGGTGTTTTATGGAATTCAGTAGATGTATTTGAGGATGGCCTCGATGTTCTTGTGGCAAAGCTGGAAACTATGCCACTTTAGTATCTAAAGTGGGTATTGTAACACAGCTTGTTGATCCAAGGAGAAATCGGAATGCACATATGGAGTTCTAAAGGAATCCTGCTGCCCATTTTGGGGCACAATTGAAAATGACTTCAGGTCTTTTTTTTTTTTTTTTTCCTTTCTCCTTCTTTTGGAACAACAAGGGAAAGAAGGGTGGGTGAAATGTTGAAGCTGAGTCTTCTTTTCATCCTGCATTACTTTTCTAAATTTCTGTGTTACTGTTCCATTTTCAAAGATCAAATGAGTATGAAACAAGTGCATTTCCATATCCACATAAGTTGCACGCTGTGGCAAATAAGGAAGCGGTATTTAAACGGCGTGATACGTTTATTCATCCACAGAAGGCTGGAAGAAAAAAAAAGACTGATGGCAGCGGTGGGATTCGAACCCACGCCCCCGAAGAGACTGGAGCCTTAATCCAGCGCCTTAGACCGCTCGGCCACGCTACCTGCGCAAAAACCCTGTGGCTGCGTACTCAAAACACGCACGCCATTTGGGAGTGTTCTGATCATTTCCTTTTCTTTCTTGTCAAAAGGTTGCAAGTCCCGACAATATCTTTCCACACTCATGCAGCACTGCTGGCGGCATAGGTCATTTAGAACGCCTTCACCTCTACAAGACCGCAAAAACACAAGAAAACTAGATCAATGCTAAAATATTACACATCCCCCTCTATTTATTCTCACACAGAAAGAGTTTAAAGCGCAAGTTCCTCATGTTACATTCAGGTGAAATCTGCTAGCGTGTCAAATGACCACCAACAGGTGCAAACAAAAGATAACAATTCAACACCAGCATAGGGAAAGTGCTGTCCTCCAGTATTCAGCATTCAAATGCTGCCTCTAGGAAATCGATTCATTAACCTGTTTTGACAAAAAGGGAGTAAAGCAAAAAAAAGGAGGAACCCATAAAATGACACGCTAAAGGAACAGGGGGACTCTATTTTTGGTTCCCGACTCCTATTTTAAAATCCACACGATTCATTTGAAACAATCAAGAATCCTGCAGCATGCCAAATCTACCTACTGTAGATGAGCAGGACTTTTCCCGTTTTGACCATCAACATAATGAAATAACGCAAGTATGGGATATATGGATTATATATGCTAAGCCTGCTTTTTATCCAACTCTGGTATGACAAGAGATCTGTGCTTACTCTTCTCCAAAGCAAAAGCAGCATGACCCCGACGTGATTTGAACACGCAACCTTCTGATCTGGAGTCAGACGCGCTACCGTTGCGCCACGAGGTCTCATTGTAAAAGTGGACGTGGTCGTCAACAGAGTAGCCAACAAAGGTAGTTTTTTTTCCCCCACCGACATAAAATTAGATCGATTCTGACAAATTAAATATTCAGCCTAAAGAGGAATGAAAATAAGTACTTTTCTTTTCAGCACAATACCACTGTAATTGAAGGCAAAGCCAAACAGAAAGGCACCGCACCAGCTAGCCAGTTTCTGTGTTTGTGGCCATGTGAAGCCATATCGGTTTAATTACATTACAATGGAACATGCAAATGCTGGGGTGAATCGTGCATGGTGTGGAATTCTCCACGTGACTTACTCTTTGCTAGCTTTATATTTAGGACAATTTATGGCCTCTTTCAAGTGAGAAGAAAGATGTTAAATTCTCTTCCTAAAGAAGGGGTTTTATGGAATTCAGTAGATGTATTTGAGGATGGCCTCGATGTTCTTGTGGCAAAGCTGGAAACTATGCCACTTTAGTATCTAAAGTGGGTATTGTAACACAGCTTGTTGATCCAAGGAGAAATCGGAATGCACATATGGAGTTCTAAAGGAATCCTGCTGCCCAACTTGGGGCACAATTGAAAATGACTTCAGGTCTTTCTTTTTTTCCTTTCTCCTTCTTTTGGAACAACAAGGGAAAGAAGGGTGGGTGAAATGTTGAAGCTGAGTCTTCTTTTCATCCTGCATTACTTTTCTAACTTTCTGTGTTACTGTTCCATTTTCAAAGATCAAATGAGTATGAAACAAGTGCATTTCCATGTCCACATAAGTTGCACGCTGTGGCAAATAAGGAAGCGGTATTTAAACGGCGTGATACGTTTATTCATCCACTGAAGGCTGGAAGAAAAAAAGAGCCTGATGGCAACGGTGGGATTCGAACCCACGCCCCCGAAGAGACTGGAGCCTTAATCCAGCGCCTTAGACCGCTCGGCCACGCAACCTGCGCAAAATCCCTGTGGCTGCGTACTCAAAACACGCACGCCATTTGGGAGCGTTCTGATCATTTCCTTTTCTTTCTTGTCAAAAGGTTGCAAGTCCCGACAATATCTTTCCACACTCATGCAGCACTGCTGGCGGCATAGGTCATTTAGAACGCCTTCACCTCTACAAGACCGCAAAAACACAAGAAAACTAGATCAATGCTAAAATATTACACATCCCCCTTTATTTATTCTCACACAGAAAGAGTTTAAAGCGCAAGTTCCTCATGTTACATTCAGGTGAAATCTGCTAGCGTGTCAAATGACCACCAACAGGTGCAAACAAAAGATAACAATTCAACACCAGCATAGGGAAAGTGCTGTCCTCCAGTATTCAGCATTCAAATGCTGCCTCTAGGAAATCGATTCATTAACCTGTTTTGACAAAATGGGAGTAAAGCAAAAAAAAGGAGGAACCCATAAAATGACACGCTAAAGGAACAAGGGGACTCTATTTTTGGTTCCCGACTCCTAGTTTAAAATCCACAGGATTCATTTGAAACAATCAGGAATCCTGCAGCATGTCAAATCTACCTACTGTAGATGAGCAGGACTTTTCACGTTTTGACCATCAACATAATGAAATAACGCAAGTACGGGATATATGGATTATATATGCTAAGCCTGCTTTTTATCCAACTCTGGTATGACAAGAGATCTGTGCTTACTCTTCTCCAAAGCAAAAGCAGCATGACCCCGACGTGATTTGAACACGCAACCTTCTGATCTGGAGTCAGACGCGCTACCGTTGCGCCACAAGGTCTCATTGTAAAGGTGGACGTGGTCGTCAACAGAGTAGCCAACAAAGGTAGTTTTTTTCCCCCAACCGACATAAAATTAGATCGATTATGACAAATTAAATATTCAGCCTAAAGAGGAATGAAAATAAGTACTTTTCTTTTCAGCACCATACCACTGTAATTGAAGGCAAAGCCAAACAGAAAGGCACTGCACCAGCTAGCCAGTTTCTGTGTTTGTGGCCATGTGAAGCCATACCGGTTTAATTACATTACAATGGAACATGCAAATGCTGGGGTGAATCGTGCATGGTGTGGAATTCTCCACGTGACTTACTCTTTGCTAGCTTTATATTTAGGACAATTTATGGTCTCTTTCAAGTGAGAAGAAAGATGTTAAATTATCTTCCTAAAGAAGGTGTTTTATGGAATTCAGTAGATGTATTTGAGGATGGCCTCGATGTTCTTGTGGCAAAGCTGGAAACTATGCCACTTTAGTATCTAAAGTGGGTATTGTAACACAGCTTGTTGATCCAAGGAGAAATCGGAATGCACATATGGAGTTCTAAAGGAATCCTGCTGCCCATTTTGGGGCACAATTGAAAATGACCAGGTCTTTTTTTTTTTTTTTCCTCCTTCTTTTCCTCCTTTCTCCTTCTTTTGGAACAACAAGGGGAAGAAGGGTGGGTGAAATGTTGAAGCTGAGTCTTCTTTTCATCCTGCATTACTTTTCTAACTTTCTGTGTTACTGTTCCATTTTCAAAGATCAAATGAGTATGAAACAAGTGCATTTCCATGTCCACATAAGTTGCACGCTGTGGCAAATAAGGAAGCGGTATTTAAACGGCGTGATACGTTTATTCATCCACTGAAGGCTGGAAGAAAAAAAGAGCCTGATGGCAACGGTGGGATTCGAACCCACGCCCCCGAAGAGACTGGAGCCTTAAACCGCTCGGCCACGCTACCTGCGCAAAATCCCTGCTGCTGCGTACTCAAAACACGCACGCCATTTGGGAGCGTTCTGATCATTTCCTTTTCTTTCTTGTCAAAAGGTTGCAAGTCCCGACAATATCTTTCCACACTCATGCAGCACTGCTGGCGGCATAGGTCATTTAGAACGCCTTCACCTCTACAAGACCGCAAAAACACAAGAAAACTAGATCAATGTTAAAATATTACACATCCCCCTCTATTTATTCTCACACAGAAAGAGTTTAAAGCGCAAGTTCCTCATGTTACATTCAGGTGAAATCTGCTAGCGTGTCAAATGACCACCAACAGGTGCAAACAAAAGATAACAATTCAACACCAGCATAGGGAAAGTGCTGTCCTCCACTATTCAGCATTCAAATGCTGCCTCTAGGAAATCGATTCATTAACCTGTTTTGACAAAAAGGGAGTAAAGCAAAAAAAAGGAGGAACCCATAAAATGACACGCTAAAGGAACAGGGGGACTCTATTTTTGGTTCCCGACTCCTAGTTTAAAATCCACAGGATTCATTTGAAACAATCAGGAATCCTGCAGCATGTCAAATCTACCTACTGTAGATGAGCAGGACTTTTCACGTTTTGACCATCAACATAATGAAATAACGCAAGTACGGGATATATGGATTATATATGCTAAGCCTGCTTTTTATCCAATTCTGGTGTGACAAGAGATCTGTGCTTACTCTTCTCCAAAGCAAAAGCAGCATGACCCCGACGTGATTTGAACACGCAACCTTCTGATCTGGAGTCAGACGCGCTACCATAGCGCCACAAGGTCTCATTGTAAAGGTGGACGTGGTCGTCAACAGAGTAGCCAACAAAGGTAGGTTTTTTTTCCCCCACCGACATAAAATTAGATCGATTCTGACAAATTAAATATTCAGCCTAAAGAGGAATGAAAATAAGTACTTTTCTTTTCAGCACAATACCACTGTAATTGAAGGCAAAGCCAAACAGAAAGGCACTGCACCAGCTAGCCAGTTTCTGTGTTTGTGGCCATGTGAAGCCATACCGGTTTAATTACATTACAATGGAACATGCAAATGCTGGGGTGAATCGTGCATGGTGTGGAATTCTCCACGTGACTTACTCTTTGCTAGCTTTATATTTAGGACAATTTATGGCCTCTTTCAAGTGAGAAGAAAGATGTTAAATTCTCTTCCTAAAGAAGGTGTTTTATGGAATTCAGTAGATGTATTTGAGGATGGCCTCGATGTTCTTGTGGCAAAGCTGGAAACTATGCCACTTTAGTATCTAAAGTGGGTATTGTAACACAGCTTGTTGATCCAAGGAGAAATCGGAATGCACATATGGAGTTCTAAAGGAATCCTGCTGCCCATTTTGGGGCACAATTGAAAATGACTTCAGGTCTTTTTTTTTTTTTTCCTTTCTCCTTCTTTTGGAACAACAAGGGGAAGAAGGGTGGGTGAAATGTTGAAGCTGAGTCTTCTTTTCATCCTGCATTACTTTTCTAACTTTCTGTGTTACTGTTCCATTTTCAAAGATCAAATGAGTATGAAACAAGTGCATTTCCATGTCCACATAAGTTGCACGCTGTGGCAAATAAGGAAGCGGTATTTAAACGGCGTGATACGTTTATTCATCCACTGAAGGCTGGAATAAAAAAAGAGCCTGATGGCAGCGGTGGGATTCGAACCCACACCCCCGAAGAGACTGGAGCCTTAGACCGCTCAGCCACGCTACCTGCGCAAAATCCCTGGGGCTGCTTACTCAAAACACGCACGCCATTTGGGAGCGTTCTGATCATTTCCTTTTCTTTCTTGTCAAAAGGTTGCAAGTCCCGACAATATCTTTCCACACTCATGCAGCACTGCTGGCGGCATAGGTCATTTAGAACACCTTCACCTCTACAAGACCGCAAAAACACAAGAAAACTAGATCAATGCTAAAATATTACACATCCCCCTCTATTTATTCTCACACAGAAAGAGTTTAAAGCGCAAGTTCCTCATGTTACATTCAGGTGAAATCTGCTAGCGTGTCAAATGACCACCAACAGGTGTAAACAAAAGATAACAATTCAACACCAGCATAGGGAAAGTGCTGTCCTCCAGTATTCAGCATTCAAATGCTGCCTCTAGGAAATCGATTCATTAACCTGTTTTGACAAAAAGGGAGTAAAGCAAAAAAAAGGAGGAACCCATAAAATGACACGCTAAAGGAACAGGGGGACTCTATTTTTGGTTCCCGACTCCTAGTTTAAAATCCACAGGATTCATTTGAAACAATCAGGAATCCAGCAGGATGTCAAATCTACCTACTGTAGATGAGCAGGACTTTTCACGTTTTGACCATCAACATAATGAAATAACGCAAGTACGGGATATATGGATTATATATGCTAAGCCTGCTTTTTATCCAACTCTGGTATGACAAGAGATCTGTGCTTACTCTTCTCTAAAGCAAAAGCAGCATGACCCCGACGTGATTTGAACACGCAACCTTCTGATCTGGAGTCAGACGCACTACCGTTGCGCCACGAGGTCTCATTGTAAAGGTGGACGTGGTCGTCAACAGAGTAGCCAACAAAGGTTGTTTTCTTTCCCCCACCGACATAAAATTAGATCGATTCTGACAAATTAAATATTCAGCCTAAAGAGGAATGAAAATAAGTACTTTTCTTTTCAGCACAATACCACTGTAATTGAAGGCAAAGCCAAATAGAAAGGCACCGCACCAGCTAGCCAGTTTCTGTGTTTGTGGCCATGTGAAGCCATACCGGTTTAATTACATTACAATGGAACATGCAAATGCTGGGGTGAATCGTGCATGGTGTGGAATTCTCCACGTGACTTACTCTTTGCTAGCTTTATATTTAGGACAATTTATGGCCTCTTTCAAGTGAGAAGAAAGATGTTAAATTCTCTTCCTAAAGAAGGTGTTTTATGGAATTCAGTAGATGTATTTGAGGATGGCCTCGATGTTCTTGTGGCAAAGCTGGAAACTATGCCACTTTAGTATCTAAAGTGGGTATTGTAACACAGCTTGTTGATCCAAGGAGAAATCGGAATGCACATATGGAGTTCTAAAGGAATCCTGCTGCCCATTTTGGGGCACAATTGAAAATGACTTCAGGTCTTTTTTTTTTTTTTTTCCTTTCTCCTTCTTTTGGAACAACAAGGGGAAGAAGGGTGGGTGAAATGTTGAAGCTGAGTCTTCTTTTCATCCTGCATTACTTTTCTAACTTTCTGTGTTACTGTTCCATTTTCAAAGATCAAATGAGTATGAAACAAGTGCATTTCCATGTCCACATAAGTTGCACGCTGTGGCAAATAAGGAAGCGGTATTTAAACGGCGTGATACGTTTATTCATCCACAGAAGGCTGGAAGAAAAAAAGAGCCTGATGGCAGCGGCGGGATTCGAACCCACGCCCCCAAAGAGACTGGAGCCTTAATCCAGTGCCTTAGACCGCTCGGCCACGCTTCCTGCACAAAATCCCTGTGGCTGCGTACTCAAAACACGCACGCCATTTGGGAGCGTTCTGATCATTTCCTTTTCTTTCTTGTCAAAAGGTTGCAAGTCCCGACAATATCTTTCCACACTCATGCAGCACTGATGGCGGCATAGGTCATTTAGAACGCCTTCACCTCTACAAGACCGCAAAAACACAAGAAAACTAGATCAATGCTAAAATATTACACATCCCCCTCTATTTATTCTCACACAGAAAGAGTTTAAAGCGCAAGTTCCTCATGTTACATTCAGGTGAAATCTGCTAGCGTGTCAAATGACCACCAACAGGTGCAAACAAAAGATAACAATTCAACACCAGCATAGGGAAAGTGCTGTCCTCCAGTATTCAGCATTCAAATGCTGCCTCTAGGAAATCGATTCATTAACCTGTTTTGACAAAAAGGGAGTAAAGCAAAAAAAAGGAGGAACCCATAAAATGACACGGTAAAGGAACAGGGGGACTCTATTTTTGGTTCCCGACTCCTAGTTTAAAATCCACAGGATTCATTTGAAACAATCAGGAATCCTGCAGCATGTCAAATCTACCTACTGTAGATGAGCAGGACTTTTCCCGTTTTGACCATCAACATAATGAAATAACGCAAGTACGGGATATATGGATTATATATGCTAAGCCTGCTTTTTATCCAACTCTGGTGTGACAAGAGATCTGTGCTTACTCTTCTCCAAAGCAAAAGCAGCATGACCCCGACGTGATTTGAACACGCAACCTTCTGATCTGGAGTCAGACGCGCTACCATTGCGCCACAAGGTCTCATTGTAAAGGTGGACGTGGTCGTCAACAGAGTAGCCAACAAAGGTAGGTTTTTTTTCCCCCACCGACATAAAATTAGATCGATTCTGACAAATTAAATATTCAGCCTAAAGAGGAATGAAAATAAGTACTTTTCTTTTCAGCACAATACCACTGTAATTGAAGGCAAAGCCAAACAGAAAGGCACTGCACCAGCTAGCCAGTTTCTGTTTTTGTGGCCATGTGAAGCCATACCGGTTTAATTACATTACAATGGAACATGCAAATGCTGGGGTGAATCGTGCATGGTGTGGAATTCTCCACGTGACTTACTCTTTGCTAGCTTTATATTTAGGACAATTTATGGCCTCTTTCAAGTGAGAAGAAAGATGTTAAATTCTCTTCCTAAAGAAGGTGTTTTATGGAATTCAGTAGATGTATTTGAGGATGGCCTCGATGTTCTTGTGGCAAAGCTGGAAACTATGCCACTTTAGTATCTAAAGTGGGTATTGTAACACAGCTTGTTGATCCAAGGAGAAATCGGAATGCACATATGGAGTTCTAAAGGAATCCTGCTGCCCATTTTGGGGCACAATTGAAAATGACTTCAGGTCTTTTTTTTTTTTTCCTTTCTCCTTCTTTTGGAACAACAAGGGGAAGAAGGGTGGGTGAAATGTTGAAGCTGAGTCTTCTTTTCATCCTGCATTACTTTTCTAACTTTCTGTGTTACTGTTCCATTTTCAAAGATCAAATGAGTATGAAACAAGTGCATTTCCATGTCCACATAAGTTGCACGCTGTGGCAAATAAGGAAGCGGTATTTAAACGGCGTGATACGTTTATTCATCCACAGAAGGCTGGAAGAAAAAAAGAGCCTGATGGCAGCGGTGGGATTCGAACCCACGCCCCCAAAGAGACTGGAGCCTTAATCCAGCGCCTTAGACCGCTCGGCCACGCTACCTGCACAAAATCCCTGTGGCTGCGTACTCAAAACACGCACGCCATTTGGGAGCGTTCTGATCATTTCCTTTTCTTTCTTGTCAAAAGGTTGCAAGTCCCGACAATATCTTTCCACACTCATGCAGCACTGCTGGCGGCATAGGTCATTTAGAACGCCTTCACCTCTACAAGACCGCAAAAACACAAGAAAACTAGATCAATGTTAAAATATTACACATCCCCCTCTATTTATTCTCACACAGAAAGAGTTTAAAGCGCAAGTTCCTCATGTTACATTCAGGTGAAATCTGCTAGCGTGTCAAATGACCACCAACAGGTGCAAACAAAAGATAACAATTCAACACCAGCATAGGGAAAGTGCTGTCCTCCAGTATTCAGCATTCAAATGCTGCCTCTAGGAAATCGATTCATTAACCTGTTTTGACAAAAAGGGAGTAAAGCAAAAAAATGGAGGAACCCATAAAATGACACGCTAAAGGAACAGGGGGACGCTATTTTTGGTTCCCGACTCCTAGTTTAAATTCCACAGGATTCATTTGAAACAATCAGGAATCCTGCAGCATGTCAAATCTACCTACTGTAGATGAGCAGGACTTTTCACGTTTTGACCATCAACATAATGAAATAACGCAAGTACGGGATATATGGATTATATATGCTAAGCCTGCTTTTTATCCAACTCTGGTATGACAAGAGATCTGTGCTTACTCTTCTCCAAAGCAAAAGCAGCATGACACCGACGTGATTTGAACACGCAACCTTCTGATCTGGAGTCAGACGCGCTACCGTTGCGCCACGAGGTCTCATTGTAAAGGTGGACGTGGTCGTCAACAGAGTAGCCAACAAAGGTTGTTTTTTTTCCCCCACCGACATAAAATTAGATCGATTCTGACAAATTAAATATTCAGCCTAAAGAGGAATGAAAATAAGTACTTTTCTTTTCAGCACAATACCACTGTAATTGAAGGCAAAGCCAAACAGAAAGGCACCGCACCAGCTAGCCAGTTTCTGTGTTTGTGGCCATGTGAAGCCATACCGGTTTAATTACATTACAATGGAACATGCAAATGCTGGGGTGAATCGTGCATGGTGTGGAATTCTCCACGTGACTTACTCTTTGCTAGCTTTATATTTAGGACAATTTATGGCCTCTTTCAAGTGAGAAGAAAGATGTTAAATTCTCTTCCTAAAGAAGGTGTTTTATGGAATTCAGTAGATGTATTTGAGAATGGCCTCGATGTTCTTGTGGCAAAGCTGGAAACTATGCCACTTTAGTATCTAAAGTGGGTATTGTAACACAGCTTGTTGATCCAAGGAGAAATCGGAATGCACATATGGAGTTCTAAAGGAATCCTGCTGCCCATTTTGGGGCACAATTGAAAATGACTTCAGGTCTTTTTTTTTTTTTCCTTTCTCCTTCTTTTGGAACAACAAGGGGAAGAAGGGTGGGTGAAATGTTGAAGCTGAGTCTTCTTTTCATCCTGCATTACTTTTCTAACTTTCTGTGTTACTGTTCCATTTTCAAAGATCAAATGAGTATGAAACAAGTGCATTTCCATGTCCACATAAGTTGCACGCTGTGGCAAATAAGGAAGCGGTATTTAAACGGCGTGATACGTTTATTCATCCACAGAAGGCTGGAAGAAAAAAAAGAGCCTGATGGCAGCGGTGGGATTCGAACCCACGCACCCGAAGAGACTGGAGCCTTAATCCAGCGCCTTAGTCCGCTCGGCCACGCTATCTGCGCAAAATCCCTGTGGCTGCGTACTCAAAACACGCACGCCATTTGGGAGCGTTCTGATCATTTCCTTTTCTTTCTTGTCAAAAGGTTGCAAGTCCCGACAATATCTTTCCACACTCATGCAGCACTGCTGGCGGCATAGGTCATTTAGAACGCCTTCACCTCTACAAGACCGCAAAAACACAAGAAAACTAGATCAATGCTAAAATATTACACATCCCCCTCTATTTATTCTCACACAGAAAGAGTTTAAAGCGCAAGTTCCTCATGTTACATTCAGGTGAAATCTGCTAGCGTGTCAAATGACCACCAACAGGTGCAAACAAAAGATAACAATTCAACACCAGCATAGGGAAAGTGCTGTCCTCCAGTATTCAGCATTCAAATGCTGCCTCTAGGAAATCGATTCATTAACCTGTTTTGACAAAAAGGGAGTAAAGCATAAAAAAGGAGGAACCCATAAAATGACACGCTAAAGGAACAGGGGGACTCTATTTTTGATTCCCGACTCCTAGTTTAAAATCCACAGGATTCATTTGAAACAATCAGGAATCCTGCAGCATGTCAAATCTACCTACTGTAGATGAGCAGGACTTTTCCCGTTTTGACTCTCAACATAATGAAATAACGCAAGTACGGGATATATGGATTATATATGCTAAGCCTGCTTTTTATCCAACTCTGGTATGACAAGAGATCTGTGCTTACTCTTCTGCTAAGCAAAAGCAGCATGACCCCGACGTGATTTCAACACGCAATCTTCTGATCTGGAGTCAGACGCGCTACCGTTGCGCCACGAGGTCTCATTGTAAAGGTGGACGCGGTCGTCAACAGAGTAGCAAACAAAGGTAGGTTTTTTTTCCCCCACCGACATAAAATTAGATAGATTCTGACAAATTCAATATTCAGCCTAAAGAGGAATGAAAATAAGTACTTTTCTTTTCAGCACAATACCACTGTAATTGAAGGCAAAGCCAAACAGAAAGGCACCGCACCAGCTAGCCAGTTTCTGTGTTTGTGGCCATGTGAAGCCATACCGGTTTAATTACATTACAATGGAACATGCAAATGCTGGGGTGAATCGTGCATGGTGTGGAATTCTCCACGTGACTTACTCTTTGCTAGCTTTATATTTAGGACAATTTATGGCCTCTTTCAAGTGAGAAGAAAGATGTTAAATTCTCTTCCTAAAGAAGGTGTTTTATGGAATTCAGTAGATGTATTTGAGAATGGCCTCGATGTTCTTGTGGCAAAGCTGGAAACTATGCCACTTTAGTATCTAAAGTGGGTATTGTAACACAGCTTGTTGATCCAAGGAGAAATCGGAATGCACATATGGAGTTCTAAAGGAATCCTGCTGCCCATTTTGGGGCACAATTGAAAATGACTTCAGGTCTTTTTTTTGTTTTTTTTTCCTTTCTCCTTCTTTTGGAACAACAAGGGGAAGAAGGGTGGGTGAAATGTTGAAGCTGAGTCTTCTTTTCATCCTGCATTACTTTTCTAACTTTCTGTGTTACTGTTCCATTTTCAAAGATCAAATGAGTATGAAACAAGTGCATTTCCATGTCCACATAAGTTGCACGCTGTGGCAAATACGGAAGCGGTATTTAAACGGCGTGATACGTTTATTCATCCACAGAAGGCTGGAAGAAAAAAAGAGCCCAATGGCAGCGGTGGGATTCGAACCCACGCCCCCGAAGAGACTGGAGCCTTAATCCAGCGCCTTAGACCGCTCGGCCACGCTACCTGCGCAAAATCCCTGTGGCTGCGTACTCAAAACACGCACGCCATTTGGGAGCGTTCTGATCATTTCCTTTTCTTTCTTGTCAAAAGGTTGCAAGTCCCGACAATATCTTTCCACACTCATGCAGCACTGATGGCGGCATAGGTCATTTAGAACGCCTTCACCTCTACAAGACCGCAAAAACACAAGAAAACTAGATCAATGCTAAAATATTACACATCCCCCTATTCAGAATTCAAATGCTGCCTCTAGGAAATCGATTCATTAACCTGTTTTGACAAAAAGGGAGTAAAGCAAAAAAAAGGAGGAACCCATAAAATGACACGCTAAAGGAACAGGGGGACTCTATTTTTGATTCCCGACTCCTAGTTTAAAATCCACAGGATTCATTTGAAACAATCAGGAATCCTGCAGCATGTCAAATCTACCTACTGTAGATGAGCAGGACTTTTCCCGTTTTGACCATCAACATAATGAAATAACGCAAGTACGGGATATATGGATCATATATGCTAAGCCTGCTTTTTATCCAACTCTGGTATGACAAGAGATCTGTGCTTACTCTTCTCCAAAGCAAAAGCAGCATGACCCCGACGTGATTTGAACACGCAACCTTCTGATCTGGAGTCAGACGCGCTACCGTTGCGCCACGAGGTCTCATTGTAAAGGTGGACGTGGTCGTCAACAGAGTAGCCAACAAAGGTTGTTTTTTTTCCCCCACCGACATAAAATTAGATCGATTCTGACAAATTAAATATTCAGCCTAAAGAGGAATGAAAATAAGTACTTTTCTTTTCAGCACAATACCACTGTAATTGAAGGCAAAGCCAAACAGAAAGGCACCGCACCAGCTAGCCAGTTTCTCTGTTTGTGGCCATGTGAAGCCATACCGGTTTAATTACATTACAATGGAACATGCAAATGCTGGGGTGAATCGTGCATGGTGTGGAATTCTCCACGTGACTTACTCTTTGCTAGCTTTATATTTAGGACAATTTATGGCCTCTTTCAAGTGAGAAGAAAGATGTTAAATTCTCTTCCTAAAGAAGGTGTTTTATGGAATTCAGTAGATGTATTTGAGAATGGCCTCGATGTTCTTGTGGCAAAGCTGGAAACTATGCCACTTTAGTATCTAAAGTGGGTATTGTAACACAGCTTGTTGATCCAAGGAGAAATCGGAATGCACATATGGAGTTCTAAAGGAATCCTGCTGCCCATTTTGGGGCACAATTGAAAATGACTTCAGGTCTTTTTTTTTTTTTCCTTTCTCCTTCTTTTGGAACAACAAGGGGAAGAAGGGTGGGTGAAATGTTGAAGCTGAGTCTTCTTTTCATCCTGCATTACTTTTCTAACTTTCTGTGTTACTGTTCCATTTTCAAAGATCAAATGAGTATGAAACAAGTGCATTTCCATGTCCACATAAGTTGCACGCTGTGGCAAATAAGGAAGCGGTATTTAAACGACGTGATACGTTTATTCATCCACAGAAGGCTGGAAGAAAAAAAAGAGCCTGATGGCAGCGGTGGGATTCGAACCCACGCACCCGAAGAGACTGGAGCCTTAATCCAGCGCCTTAGTCCGCTCGGCCACGCTATCAGCGCAAAATCCCTGTGGCTGCGTACTCAAAACACGCACGCCATTTGGGAGCGTTCTGATCATTTCCTTTTCTTTCTTGTCAAAAGGTTGCAAGTCCCGACAATATCTTTCCACACTCATGCAGCACTGCTGGCGGCATAGGTCATTTAGAACGCCTTCACCTCTACAAGACCGCAAAAACACAAGAAAACTAGATCAATGCTAAAATATTACACATCCCCCTCTATTTATTCTCACACAGAAAGAGTTTAAAGCGCAAGTTCCTCATGTTACATTCAGGTGAAATCTGCTAGCGTGTCAAATGACCACCAACAGGTGCAAACAAAAGATAACAATTCAACACCAGCATAGGGAAAGTGCTGTCCTCCAGTATTCAGCATTCAAATGCTGCCTCTAGGAAATCGATTCATTAACCTGTTTTGACAAAAAGGGAGTAAAGCATAAAAAAGGAGGAACCCATAAAATGACACGCTAAAGGAACAGGGGGACTCTATTTTTGATTCCCGACTCCTAGTTTAAAATCCACAGGATTCATTTGAAACAATCAGGAATCCTGCAGCATGTCAAATCTACCTACTGTAGATGAGCAGGACTTTTCCCGTTTTGACTCTCAACATAATGAAATAACGCAAGTACGGGATATATGGATTATATATGCTAAGCCTGCTTTTTATCCAACTCTGGTATGACAAGAGATCTGTGCTTACTCTTCTGCTAAGCAAAAGCAGCATGACCCCGACGTGATTTCAACACGCAATCTTCTGATCTGGAGTCAGACGCGCTACCGTTGCGCCACGAGGTCTCATTGTAAAGGTGGACGCGGTCGTCAACAGAGTAGCAAACAAAGGTAGGTTTTTTTTCCCCCACCGACATAAAATTAGATATATTCTGACAAATTAAATATTCAGCCTAAAGAGGAATGAAAATAAGTACTTTTCTTTTCAGCACAATACCACTGTAATTGAAGGCAAAGCCAAACAGAAAGGCACCGCACCAGCTAGCCAGTTTCTGTGTTTGTGGCCATGTGAAGCCATACCGGTTTAATTACATTACAATGGAACATGCAAATGCTGGGGTGAATCGTGCATGGTGTGGAATTCTCCACGTGACTTACTCTTTGCTAGCTTTATATTTAGGACAATTTATGGCCTCTTTCAAGTGAGAAGAAAGATGTTAAATTCTCTTCCTAAAGAAGGTGTTTTATGGAATTCAGTAGATGTATTTGAGAATGGCCTCGATGTTCTTGTGGCAAAGCTGGAAACTATGCCACTTTAGTATCTAAAGTGGGTATTGTAACACAGCTTGTTGATCCAAGGAGAAATCGGAATGCACATATGGAGTTCTAAAGGAATCCTGCTGCCCATTTTGGGGCACAATTGAAAATGACTTCAGGTCTTTTTTTTGTTTTTTTTTCCTTTCTCCTTCTTTTGGAACAACAAGGGGAAGAAGGGTGGGTGAAATGTTGAAGCTGAGTCTTCTTTTCATCCTGCATTACTTTTCTAACTTTCTGTGTTACTGTTCCATTTTCAAAGATCAAATGAGTATGAAACAAGTGCATTTCCATGTCCACATAAGTTGCACGCTGTGGCAAATACGGAAGCGGTATTTAAACGGCGTGATACGTTTATTCATCCACAGAAGGCTGGAAGAAAAAAAGAGCCCAATGGCAGCGGTGGGATTCGAACCCACGCCCCCGAAGAGACTGGAGCCTTAATCCAGCGCCTTAGACCGCTCGGCCACGCTACCTGCGCAAAATCCCTGTGGCTGCGTACTCAAAACACGCACGCCATTTGGGAGCGTTCTGATCATTTCCTTTTCTTTCTTGTCAAAAGGTTGCAAGTCCTGACAATATCTTTCCACACTCATGCAGCACTGATGGCGGCATAGGTCATTTAGAACGCCTTCACCTCTACAAGACCGCAAAAACACAAGAAAACTAGATCAATGCTAAAATATTACACATCCTCCTATTCAGAATTCAAATGCTGCCTCTAGGAAATCGATTCATTAACCTGTTTTGACAAAAAGGGAGTAAAGCAAAAAAAAGGAGGAACCCATAAAATGACACGCTAAAGGAACATGGGGACTCTATTTTTGATTCCCGACTCCTAGTTTAAAATCCACAGGATTCATTTGAAACAATCAGGAATCCTGCAGCATGTCAAATCTACCTACTGTAGATGAGCAGGACTTTTCCCGTTTTGACCATCAACATAATGAAATAACGCAAGTACGGGATATATGGATCATATATGCTAAGCCTGCTTTTTATCCAACTCTGGTATGACAAGAGATCTGTGCTTACTCTTCTCCAAAGCAAAAGCAGCATGACCCCGACGTGATTTGAACACGCAATCTTCTGATCTGGAGTAAGACGCGCTAACGTTGCGCCACGAGGTCTCATTGTAAAGATGGACGCGGTCGTCAACAGAGTAGCCAACAAAGGTAGGTTTTTTTCCCCCCACCGACATAAAATTAGATAGATTCTGACAAATTAAATATTCAGCCTAAAGAGGAATGAAAATAAGTACTTTTCTTTTCAGCACAATACCACCGTAATTGAAGGCAAAGCCAAACAGAAAGGCACCGCACCAGCTAGCCAGTTTCTGTGTTTGTGGCCATGTGAAGCCATACCGGTTTAATTACATTACAATGGAACATGCAAATGCTGGGGTGAATCGTGCATGGTGTGGAATTCTCCACGTGACTTACTCTTTGCTAGCTTTATATTTAGGACAATTTATGGCCTCTTTCAAGTGAGAAGAAAGATGTTAAATTCTCTTCCTAAAGAAGGTGTTTTATGGAATTCAGTAGATGTATTTGAGAATGGCCTCGATGTTCTTGTGGCAAAGCTGGAAACTATGCCACTTTAGTATCTAAAGTGGGTATTGTAACACAGCTTGTTGATCCAAGGAGAAATCGGAATGCACATATGGAGTTCTAAAGGAATCCTGCTGCCCATTTTGGGGCACAATTGAAAATGACTTCAGGTCTTTTTTTTGTTTTTTTTTCCTTTCTCCTTCTTTTGGAACAACAAGGGGAAGAAGGGTGGGTGAAATGTTGAAGCTGAGTCTTCTTTTCATCCTGCATTACTTTTCTAACTTTCTGTGTTACTGTTCCATTTTCAAAGATCAAATGAGTATGAAACAAGTGCATTTCCATGTCCACATAAGTTGCACGCTGTGGCAAATACGGAAGCGGTATTTAAACGGCGTGATACGTTTATTCATCCACAGAAGGCTGGAAGAAAAAAAGAGCCCAATGGCAGCGGTGGGATTCGAACCCACGCCCCCGAAGAGACTGGAGCCTTAATCCAGCGCCTTAGACCGCTCGGCCACGCTACCTGCGCAAAATCCCTGTGGCTGCGTACTCAAAACACGCACGCCATTTGGGAGCGTTCTGATCATTTCCTTTTCTTTCTTGTCAAAAGGTTGCAAGTCCCGACAATATCTTTCCACACTCATGCAGCACTGCTGGCGGCATAGGTCATTTAGAACGCCTTCACCTCTACAAGACCGCAAAAACACAAGAAAACTAGATCAATGCTAAAATATTACACATCCCCCTCTATTTATTCTCACACAGAAAGAGTTTAAAGCGCAAGTTCCTCATGTTACATTCAGGTGAAATCTGCTAGCGTGTCAAATGACCACCAACAGGTGCAAACAAAAGATAACAATTCAACACCAGCATAGGGAAAGTGCTGTCCTCCAGTATTCAGCATTCAAATGCTGCCTCTAGGAAATCGATTCATTAACCTGTTTTGACAAAAAGGGAGTAAAGCAAAAAAAAGGAGGAACCCATAAAATGACACGCTAAAGGAACAGGGGGACTCTATTTTTGATTCCCGACTCCTAGTTTAAAATCCACAGGATTCATTTGAAACAATCAGGAATCCTGCAGCATGTCAAATCTACCTACTGTAGATGAGCAGGACTTTTCCCGTTTTGACCATCAACATAATGAAATAACGCAAGTACGGGATATATGGATTATATATGCTAAGCCTGCTTTTTATCCAACTCTGGTTTGACAAGAGATCTGTGCTTACTCTTCTCCAAAGCAAAAGCAGCATGACCCCGACGTGATTTGAACACGCAACCTTCTGATCTGGAGTCAGACGCGCTACCGTTGCGCCACGAAGTCTCATTGTAAAGGTGGACGTGGTCGTCAACAGAGTAGCCAACAAAGGTAGGTTTTTTTCCCCCACCGACATAAAATTAGATAGATTCTGACAAATTAAATATTCAGCCTAAAGAGGAAAGAAAATAAGTACTTTTCTTTTCAGCACAATACCACTGTAATTGAAGGCAAAGCCAAACAGAAAGGCACCGCACCAGCTAGCCAGTTTCTGTGTTTGTGGCCATGTGAAGCCATACCGGTTTAATTACATTACAATGGAACATGCAAATGCTGGGGTGAATCGTGCATGTTGTGGAATTCTCCACGTGACTTACTCTTTGCTAGCTTTATATTTAGGACAATTTATGGCCTCTTTCAAGTGAGAAGAAAGATGTTAAATTCTCTTCCTAAAGAAGGTGTTTTATGGAATTCAGTAGATGTATTTGAGGATGGCCTCGATGTTCTTGTGGCAAAGCTGGAAACTATGCCACTTTAGTATCTAAAGTGGGTATTGTAACACAGCTTGTTGATCCAAGGAGAAATCGGAATGCACATATGGAGTTCTAAAGGAATCCTGCTGCCCAATTTGGGGCACAATTGAAAATGACTTCAGGTCTTTCTTTTTTTCCTTTCTCCTTCTTTTGGAACAACAAGGGGAAGAAGGGTGGGTGAAATGTTGAAGCTGAGTCTTCTTTTCATCCTGCATTACTTTTCTAACTTTCTGTGTTACTGTTCCATTTTCAAAGATCAAATGAGTATGAAACAAGTGCATTTCCATGTCCACATAAGTTGCACGTTGTGGCAAATAAGGAAGCGGTATTTAAACGGCGTGATACGTTTATTCATCCACAGAAGGCTGTAAGAAAAAAAAGAGCCTGATGGCAGCGGTGGGATTCGAACCCACGCCCCCGAAGAGACTGGAGCCTTAATCCAGCGCCTTAGACCGCTCGGCCACGCTACCTGTGCAAAATCCCTGTGGCTGCGTACTCAAAACACGCACGCCATTTGGGAGCGTTCTGATCATTTCCTTTTCTTTCTTGTCAAAAGGTTGCAAGTCCCGACAATATCTTTCCACACTCATGCAGCACTGCTGGCGGCATAGGTCATTTAGAACGCCTTCACCTCTACAAGACCGCAAAAACACAAGAAAACTAGATCAATGCTAAAATATTACACATCCCCCTCTATTTATTCTCACACAGAAAGAGTTTAAAGCGCAAGTTCCTCATGTTACATTCAGGTGAAATCTGCTAGCGTGTCAAATGACCACCAACAGGTGCAAACAAAAGATAACAATTCAACACCAGCATAGGGAAAGTGCTGTCCTCCAGTATTCAGCATTCAAATGCTGCCTCTAGGAAATCGATTCATTAACCTGTTTTGACAAAAAGGGAGTAAAGCAAAAAAAAGGAGGAACCCATAAAATGACACGCTAAAGGAACAGGGGGACTCTATTTTTGGTTCCCGACTCCTAGTTTAAAATCCACAGGATTCATTTGAAACAATCAGGAATCCTGCAGCATGTCAAATCTACCTACTGTAGATGAGCAGGACTTTTCCCGTTTTGACCATCAACATAATGAAATAACGCAAGTACGGGATATATGGATTATATATGCTAAGCCTGCTTTTTATCCAACTCTGGTTTGACAAGAGATCTGTGCTTACTCTTCTCCAAAGCAAAAGCAGCATGACCCCGACGTGATTTGAACACGCAACCTTCTGATCTGGAGTCAGACGCGCTACCGTTGCGCCACGAAGTCTCATTGTAAAGGTGGACGTGGTCGTCAACAGAGTAGCCAACAAAGGTAGGTTTTTTTCCCCCACCGACATAAAATTAGATAGTTTCTGACAAATTAAATATTCAGCCTAAAGAGGAAAGAAAATAAGTACTTTTCTTTTCAGCACAATACCACTGTAATTGAAGGCAAAGCCAAACAGAAAGGCACCGCACCAGCTAGCCAGTTTCTGTGTTTGTGGCCATGTGAAGCCATACCGGTTTAATTACATTACAATGGAACATGCAAATGCTGGGGTGAATCGTGCATGGTGTGGAATTCTCCACGTGACTTACTCTTTGCTAGCTTTATATTTAGGACAATTTATGGCCTCTTTCAAGTGAGAAGAAAGATGTTAAATTCTCTTCCTAAAGAAGGGGTTTTATGGAATTCAGTAGATGTATTTGAGGATGGCCTCGATGTTCTTGTGGCAAAGCTGGAAACTATGCCACTTTAGTATCTAAAGTGGGTATTGTAACACAGCTTGTTGATCCAAGGAGAAATCGGAATGCACATATGGAGTTCTAAAGGAATCCTGCTGCCCAATTTGGGGCACAATTGAAAATGACTTCAGGTCTTTCTTTTTTTCCTTTCTCCTTCTTTTGGAACAACAAGGGGAAGAAGGGTGGGTGAAATGTTGAAGCTGAGTCTTCTTTTCATCCTGCATTACTTTTCTAACTTTCTGTGTTACTGTTCCATTTTCAAAGATCAAATGAGTATGAAACAAGTGCATTTCCATGTCCACATAAGTTGCACGCTGTGGCAAATAAGGAAGCGGTATTTAAACGGCGTGATACGTTTATTCATCCACAGAAGGCTGGAAGAAAAAAAAGAGCCTGATGGCAGCGGTGGGATTCGAACCCACGCCCCCGAAGAAACTGGAGCCTTAATCCAGCGCCTTAGACCGCTCAGCCACGCTACCTGCGCAAAATCCCTGTGGCTGCGTACTCAAAACACGCACGCCATTTGGGAGCGTTCTGATCATTTCCTTTTCTTTCTTGTCAAAAGGTTGCAAGTCCCGACAATATCTTTCCACACTCATGCAGCACTGCTGGCGGCATAGGTCATTTAGAACGCCTTCACCTCTACAAGACCGCAAAAACACAAGAAAACTAGATCAATGTTAAAATATTACACATCCCCCTCTATTTATTCTCACACAGAAAGAGTTTAAAGCGCAAGTTCCTCATGTTACATTCAGGTGAAATCTGCTAGCGTGTCAAATGACCACCAACAGGTGCAAACAAAAGATAACAATTCAACACCAGCATAGGGAAAGTGCTGTCCTCCAGTATTCAGCATTCAAATGCTGCCTCTAGGAAATCGATTCATTAACCTGTTTTGACAAAAAGGGAGTAAAGCAAAAAAAAGGAGGAACCCATAAAATGACACGCTAAAGGAACAGGGGGACTCTATTTTTGGTTCCCGACTCCTAGTTTAAAATCCACAGGATTCATTTGAAACAATCAGGAATCCTGCAGCATGTCAAATCTACCTACTGTAGATGAGCAGGACTTTTCCCGTTTTGACCATCAACATAATGAAATAACGCAAGTACGGGATATATGGATTATATATGCTAAGCCTGCTTTTTATCCAACTCTGGTTTGACAAGAGATCTGTGCTTACTCTTCTCCAAAGCAAAAGCAGCATGACCCCGACGTGATTTGAACACGCAACCTTCTGATCTGGAGTCAGACGCGCTACCGTTGCGCCACGAAGTCTCATTGTAAAGGTGGACGTGGTCGTCAACAGAGTAGCCAACAAAGGTAGGTTTTTTTCCCCCACCGACATAAAATTAGATAGTTTCTGACAAATTAAATATTCAGCCTAAAGAGGAAAGAAAATAAGTACTTTTCTTTTCAGCACAATACCACTGTAATTGAAGGCAAAGCCAAACAGAAAGGCACCGCACCAGCTAGCCAGTTTCTGTGTTTGTGGCCATGTGAAGCCATACCGGTTTAATTACATTACAATGGAACATGCAAATGCTCGGGTGAATCGTGCATGGTGTGGAATTCTCCACGTGACTTACTCTTTGCTAGCTTTATATTTAGGACAATTTATGGCCTCTTTCAAGTGAGAAGAAAGATGTTAAATTCTCTTCCTAAAGAAGGTGTTTTATGGAATTCAGTAGATGTATTTGAGGATGGCCTCGATGTTCTTGTGGCAAAGCTGGAAACTATGCCACTTTAGTATCTAAAGTGGGTATTGTAACACAGCTTGTTGATCCAAGGAGAAATCGGAATGCACATATGGAGTTCTAAAGGAATCCTGCTGCCCATTTTGGGGCACAATTGAAAATGACTTCAGGTCTTTTTTTTTTTTCCTTTCTCCTTCTTTTGGAACAACAAGGGGAAGAAGGGTGGGTGAAATGTTGAAGCTGAGTCTTCTTTTCATCCTGCATTACTTTTCTAACTTTCTGTGTTACTGTTCCATTTTCAAAGATCAAATGAGTATGAAACAAGTGCATTTCCATGTCCACATAAGTTGCACGCTGTGGCAAATAAGGAAGCGGTATTTAAACGGCGTGATACGTTTATTCATCCACAGAAGGCTGGAAGAAAAAAAGAGCCTGATGGCAGCGGTGGGATTCGAACCCACGCCACCAAAGAGACTGGAGCCTTAATCCAGCGCCTTAGACCGCTCGGCCACGCTACCTGCGCAAAATCCCTGTGGCTGCGTACTCAAAACACGCACGCCATTTGGGAGCGTTCTGATCATTTCCTTTTCTTTCTTGTCAAAAGGTTGCAAGTCCCGACAATATCTTTCCACACTCATGCAGCACTGCTGGCGGCATAGGTCATTTAGAACGCCTTCACCTCTACAAGACCGCAAAAACACAAGAAAACTAGATCAATGCTAAAATATTACACATCCCCCTCTATTTATTCTCACACAGAAAGAGTTTAAAGCGCAAGTTCCTCATGTTACATTCAGGTGAAATCTGCACCAACAGGTGCAAACAAAAGATAACAATTCAACACCAGCATAGGGAAAGTGCTGTCCTCCAGTATTCAGCATTCAAATGCTGCCTCTAGGAAATCGATTCATTAACCTGTTTTGACAAAAAGGGAGTAAAGCAAAAAAAAGGAGGAACCCATAAAATGACACGCTAAAGGAACAGGGGGACTCAATTTTTGGTTCCCGACTCCTATTTTAAAATCCACAGGATTCATTTGAAACAATCAGGAATCCTGCAGCATGCCAAATCTACCTACTGTAGATGAGCAGGACTTTTCCCGTTTTGACCATCAACATAATGAAATAACGCAAGTACGGGATATATGGATTATATATGCTAAGCCTGCTTTTTATCCAACTCTGGTATGACAAGAGATCTGTGCTTACTCTTCTCCAAAGCAAAAGCAGCATGACCACGACGTGATTTGAACACGCAACCTTCTGATCTGGAGTCAGACGCGCTACCGTTGCGCCACGTGGTCTCATTGTAAAGGTGGACGTGGTCGTCAACAGAGTAGCCAACAAAGGTAGGTTTTTTTCCCCCACCGACATAAAATTAGATAGATTCTGACAAATTAAATATTCAGCCTAAAGAGGAAAGAAAATAAGTACTTTTCTTTTCAGCACAATACCACTGTAATTGAAGGCAAAGCCAAACAGAAAGGCACCGCACCAGCTAGCCAGTTTCTGTGTTTGTGGCCATGTGAAGCCATACCGGTTTAATTACATTACAATGGAACATGCAAATGCTGGGGTGAATCGTGCATGGTGTGGAATTCTCCACGTGACTTACTCTTTGCTAGCTTTATATTTAGGACAATTTATGGCCTCTTTCAAGTGAGAAGAAAGATGTTAAATTCTCTTCCTAAAGAAGGTGTTTTATGGAATTCAGTAGATGTATTTGAGGATGGCCTCGATGTTCTTGTGGCAAAGCTGGAAACTATGCCACTTTAGTATCTAAAGTGGGTATTGTAGCACAGCTTGTTGATCCAAGGAGAAATCGGAATGCACATATGGAGTTGTAAAGGAATCCTGCTGCCCAATTTGGGGCACAATTGAAAATGACTTCAGGTCTTTCTTTTTTTCCTTTCTCCTTCTTTTGGAACAACAAGGGGAAGAAGGGTGGGTGAAATGTTGAAGCTGAGTCTTCTTTTCATCCTGCATTACTTTTCTGCATTACTTTTCTGCATTACTTTTCTGTGTTTGTGGCCATCCTGCATTACTTTTCTATCTTTCTGTGTTACTGTTCCATTTTCAAAGATCAAATGAGTATGAAACAAGTGCATTTCCATGTCCACATAAGTTGCACGCTGTGGCAAATAAGGAAGCGGTATTTAAACGGCGTGATACGTTTATTCATCCACAGAAGGCTGGAAGAAAAAAAAGAGCCTGATGGCAGCGGTGGGATTCGAACCCACGCCCCCGAAGAGACTGGAGCCTTAATCCAGCGCCTTAGACCGCTCGGCCACGCTACCTGCGCAAAATCCCTGTGGCTGCGTACTCAAAACACGCACGCCATTTGGGAGCGTTCTGATCATTTCCTTTTCTTTCTTGTCAAAAGGTTGCAAGTCCCGACAATATCTTTCCACACTCATGCAGCACTGCTGGCGGCATAGGTCATTTAGAACGCCTTCACCTCTACAAGACCGCAAAAACACAAGGAAACTAGATCAATGCTAAAATATTACACATCCCCCTCTATTTATTCTCACACAGAAAGAGTTTAAAGCGCAAGTTCCTCATGTTACATTCAGGTGAAATCTGCTAGCGTGTCAAATGACCACCAACAGGTGCAAACAAAAGATAACAATTCAACACCAGCATAGGGAAAGTGCTGTCCTCCAGTATTCAGCATTCAAATGCTGCCTCTAGGAAATCGATTCATTAACCTGTTTTGACAAAAAGGGAGTAAAGCAAAAAAAAGGAGGAACCCATAAAATGACACGCTAAAGGAACAGGGGGACTCTATTTTTGGTTCCCGACTCCTAGTTTAAAATCCACAGGATTCATTTGAAACAATCAGGAATCATGCAGCATGTCAAATCTACCTACTGTAGATGAGCAGGACTTTTCCCGTTTTGACCATCAACATAATGAAATAACGCAAGTACGGGATATATGGATTATATATGCTAAGCCTGCTTTTTATCCAACTCTGGTTTGACAAGAGATCTGTGCTTACTCTTCTCCAAAGCAAAAGCAGCATGACCCCGACGTGATTTGAACACGCAACCTTCTGAACTGGAGTCAGACGCGCTACCGTTGCGCCACGAAGTCTCATTGTAAAGGTGGACGTGGTCGTCAACAGAGTAGCCAACAAAGGTAGGTTTTTTTCCCCCACCGACATAAAATTAGATAGATTCTGACAAATTAAATATTCAGCCTAAAGAGGAAAGAAAATAAGTACTTTTCTTTTCAGCACAATACCACTGTAATTGAAGGCAAAGCCAAACAGAAAGGCACCGCACCAGCTAGCCAGTTTCTGTGTTTGTGGCCATGTGAAGCCATACCGGTTTAATTACATTACAATGGAACATGCAAATGCTGGGGTGAATCGTGCATGGTGTGGAATTCTCCACGTGACTTACTCTTTGCTAGCTTTATATTTAGGACAATTTATGGCCTCTTTCAAGTGAGAAGAAAGATGTTAAATTCTCTTCCTAAAGAAGGTGTTTTATGGAATTCAGTAGATGTATTTGAGGATGGCCTCGATGTTCTTGTGGCAAAGCTGGAAACTATGCCACTTTAGTATCTAAAGTGGGTATTGTAACACAGCTTGTTGATCCAAGGAGAAATCGGAATGCACATATGGAGTTCTAAAGGAATCCTGCTGCCCAATTTGGGGCACAATTGAAAATGACTTCAGGTCTTTCTTTTTTTCCTTTCTCCTTCTTTTGGAACAACAAGGGGAAGAAGGGTGGGTGAAATGTTGAAGCTGAGTCTTCTTTTCATCCTGCATTACTTTTCTAACTTTCTGTGTTACTGTTCCATTTTCAAAGATCAAATGAGTATGAAACAAGTGCATTTCCATGTCCACATAAGTTGCACGCTGTGGCAAATAAGGAAGCGGTATTTAAATGGCGTGATACGTTTATTCATCCACAGAAGGCTGGAAGAAAAAAAAAGAGCCTGATGGCAGCAGTGGGATTCGAACCCACGCCCCCGAAGAGACTGGAGCCTTAATCCAGCGCCTTAGACCGCTCGGCCACGCTACCTGCGCAAAATCCCTGTGGCTGCGTACTCAAAACACGCACGCCATTTGGGAGCGTTCTGATCATTTCCTTTTCTTTCTTGTCAAAAGGTTGCAAGTCCCGACAATATCTTTCCACACTCATGCAGCACTGCTGGCGGCATAGGTCATTTAGAACGCCTTCACCTCTACAAGACCGCAAAAACACAAGAAAACTAGATCAATGCTAAAATATTACACATCCCCCTCTATTTATTCTCACACAGAAAGAGTTTAAAGCGCAAGTTCCTCATGTTACATTCAGGTGAAATCTGCTAGCGTGTCAAATGACCACCAACAGGTGCAAACAAAAGATAACAATTCAACACCAGCATAGGGAAAGTGCTGTCCTCCAGTATTCAGCATTCAAATGCTGCCTCTAGGAAATCGATTCATTAACCTGTTTTGACAAAAAGGGAGTAAAGCAAAAAAAAGGAGGAACCCATAAAATGACACGCTAAAGGAACAGGGGGACTCTATTTTTGGTTCCCGACTCCTAGTTTAAAATCCACAGGATTCATTTGAAACAATCAGGAATCCTGCAGCATGTCAAATCTACCTACTGTAGATGAGCAGGACTTTTCCCGTTTTGACCATCAACATAATGAAATAACGCAAGTACGGGATATATGGATTATATATGCTAAGCCTGCTTTTTATCCAACTCTGGTTTGACAAGAGATCTGTGCTTACTCTTCTCCAAAGCAAAAGCAGCATGACCCCGACGTGATTTGAACACGCAACCTTCTGATCTGGAGTCAGACGCGCTACCGTTGCGCCACGAAGTCTCATTGTAAAGGTGGATGTGGTCGTCAACAGAGTAGCCAACAAAGGTAGGTTTTTTTCCCCCACCGACATAAAATTAGATAGATTCTGACAAATTAAATATTCAGCCTAAAGAGGAAAGAAAATAAGTACTTTTCTTTTCAGCACAATACCACTGTAATTGAAGGCAAAGCCAAACAGAAAGGCACCGCACCAGCTAGCCAGTTTCTGTGTTTGTGGCCATGTGAAGCCATACCGGTTTAATTACATTACAATGGAACATGCAAATGCTGGGGTGAATCGTGCATGGTGTGGAATTCTCCACGTGACTTACTCTTTGCTAGCTTTATATTTAGGACAATTTATGGCCTCTTTCAAGTGAGAAGAAAGATGTTAAATTCTCTTCCTAAAGAAGGTGTTTTATGGAATTCAGTAGATGTATTTGAGGATGGCCTCGATGTTCTTGTGGCAAAGCTGGAAACTATGCCACTTTAGTATCTAAAGTGGGTATTGTAACACAGCTTGTTGATCCAAGGAGAAATCGGAATGCACATATGGAGTTCTAAAGGAATCCTGCTGCCCAACTTGGGGCACAATTGAAAATGACTTCAGGTCTTTCTTTTTTTCCTTTCTCCTTCTTTTGGAACAACAAGGGGAAGAAGGGTGGGTGAAATGTTGAAGCCGAGTCTTCTTTTCATCCTGCATTACTTTTCTAACTTTCTGTGTTACTGTTCCATTTTCAAAAATCAAATGAGTATGAAACAAGTGCATTTCCATGTCCACATAAGTTGCACGTTGTGGCAAATAAGGAAGCGGTATTTAAACGGCGTGATACGTTTATTCATCCACAGAAGGCTGGAAGAAAAAAAGAGCCTGATGGCAGCGGTGGGATTCGAACCCACGCCACCGAAGAGACTGGAGCCTTAATCCAGCGCCTTAGACCGCTCGGCCACGCTACCTGCGCAAAATCCCTGTGGCTGCGTACTCAAAACACACACGCCATTTGGGAGCGTTCTGATCATTTCATTTTCTTTCTTGTCAAAAGGTTGCAAGTATTCTCACACAGAAAGAGTTTAAAGCGCAAGTTCCTCATGTTACATTCAGGTGAAATCTGCTAGCGTGTCAAATGACCACCAACAGGTGCAAACAAAAGATAACAATTCAACACCAGCATAGGGAAAGTGCTGTCCTGCAGTATTCAGCATTCAAATGCTGCCTCTAGGAAATCGATTCATTAACCTGTTTTGACAAAAAGGGAGTAAAGCAAAAAAAAGGAGGAACCCATAAAATGACACGCTAAAGGAACAGGGGGACTCTATTTTTGGTTCCCGACTCCTAGTTTAAAATCCACAGGATTCATTTGAAACAATCAGGAATCCTGCAGCATGTCAAATCTACCTACTGTAGATGAGCAGGACTTTTCCCGTTTTGACCATCAACATAATGAAATAACGCAAGTACGGGATATATGGATTATATATGCTAAGCCTGCTTTTTATCCAACTCTGGTATGACAAGAGATCTGTGCTTACTCTTCTCCAAAGCAAAAGCAGCATGACCCAGACGTGATTTGAACACGCAACCTTCTGATCTGGAGTCAGACGCGCTACCGTTGCGCCACGAGGTCTCATTGTAAAGGTGGACATGGTCGTCAACAGAGTAGCCAACAAAGGTAGGTTTTTTTCCCTCACCGACATAAAATTAGATAGATTCTGACAAATTAAATATTCAGCCTAAAGAGGAAAGAAAATAAGTACTTTTCTTTTCAGCACAATACCACTGTAATTGAAGGCAAAGCCAAACAGAAAGGCACCGCACCAGCTAGCCAGTTTCTGTGTTTGTGACCATGTGAAGCCATACCGGTTTAATTACATTACAATGGAACATGCAAATGCTGGGGTGAATCGTGCATGGTGTGGAATTCTCCACGTGACTTACTCTTTGCTAGCTTTATATTTAGGACAATTTATGGCCTCTTTCAAGTGAGAAGAAAGATGTTAAATTCTCTTCCTAAAGAAGGTGTTTTATGGAATTCAGTAGATGTATTTGAGGATGGCCTCGATGTTCTTGTGGCAAAGCTGGAAACTATGCCACTTTAGTATCTAAAGTGGGTATTGTAACACAGCTTGTTGATCCAAGGAGAAATCGGAATGCACATATGGAGTTCTAAAGGAATCCTGCTGCCCAACTTGGGGCACAATTGAAAATGACTTCAGGTCTTTCTTTTTTTCCTTTCTCCTTCTTTTGGAACAACAAGGGGAAGAAGGGTGGGTGAAATGTTGAAGCTGAGTCTTCTTTTCATCCTGCATTACTTTTCTAACTTTCTGTGTTACTGTTCCATTTTCAAAGATCAAATGAGTATGCAACAAGTGCATTTCCATGTCCACATAAGTTGCACGTTGTGGCAAATAAGGAAGCGGTATTTAAACGGCGTGATACGTTTATTCATCCACAGAAGGCTGGAAGAAAAAAAAGAGCCTGATGGCAGCTGTGGGATTCGAACCCACGCCCCCGAAGAGACTGGAGCCTTAATCCAGCGCCTTAGACCGCTCAGCCACGCTACCTGCGCAAAATCCCTGTGGCTGCGTACTCAAAACACGCACGCCATTTGGGAGCGTTCTGATCATTTCCTTTTCTTTCTTGTCAAAAGGTTGCAAGTCCCGACAATATCTTTCCACACTCATGTGGCACTGCTGGCGGCATAGGTCATTTAGAACGCCTTCACCTCTACAAGACCGCAAAAACACAAGAAAACTAGATCAATGCTAAAATATTACACATCCCCCTCTATTTATTCTCACACAGAAAGAGTTTAAAGCGCAAGTTCCTCATTTTACATTCAGGTGAAATCTGCTAGCATGTCAAATGACCACCAACAGGTGCAAACAAAAGATAACAATTCAACACCAGCATAGGGAAAGTGCTGTCCTCCAGTATTCAGCATTCAAATGCTGCCTCTAGGAAATCGATTCATTAACCTGTTTTGACAAAAAGGGAGTAAAGCAAAAAAAAGGAGGAACCCATAAAATGACACGCTAAAGGAACAGGGGGACTCTATTTTTGGTTCCCGACTCCTAGTTTAAAATCCACAGGATTCATTTGAAACAATCAGGAATCCTGCAGCATGTCAAATCTACCTACTGTAGATGAGCAGGACTTTTCCCGTTTTGACCATCAACATAATGAAATAACGCAAGTACGGAATATATGGATTATATATGCTAAGCCTGCTTTTTATCCAACTCTGGTATGACAAGAGATCTGTGCTTACTCTTCTCCAAAGCAAAAGCAGCATGACCCCGACGTGATTTGAACACGCAACCTTCTGATCTGGAGTCAGACGCGCTACCGTTGTGCCACAAGGTCTCATTGTAAAGGTGGATGTGGTCGTCAACAGAGTAGCCAACAAAGGTAGTTTTTTTCCCCCACCGACATAAAATTAGATAGATTCTGACAAATTAAATATTCAGCCTAAAGAGGAAAGAAAATAAGTACTTTTCTTTTCAGCACAATACCACTGTAATTGAAGGCAAAGCCAAACAGAAAGGCACTGCACCAGCTAGCCAGTATCTGTGTTTGTGGCCATGTGAAGCCATACCGGTTTAATTACATTACAATGGAACATGCAAATGCTGGGGTGAATCGTGCATGGTGTGGAATTCTCCACGTGACTTACTCTTTGCTAGCTTTATATTTAGGACAATTTATGGCCTCTTTCAAGTGAGAAGAAAGATGTTAAATTCTCTTCCTAAAGAAGGTGTTTTATGGAATTCAGTAGATGTATTTGAGGATGGCCTCGATGTTCTTGTGGCAAAGCTGGAAACTATGCCACTTTAGTATCTAAAGTGGGTATTGTAGCACAGCTTGTTGATCCAAGGAGAAATCGGAATGCACATATGGAGTTCTAAAGGAATCCTGCTGCCCAACTTGGGGCACAATTGAAAATGACTTCAGGTCTTTCTTTTTTTCCTTTCTCCTTCTTTTGGAACAACAAGGGGAAGAAGGGTGGGTGAAATGTTGAAGCTGAGTCTTCTTTTCATCCTGCATTACTTTTCTAACTTTCTGTGTTACTGTTCCATTTTCAAAGATCAAATGAGTATGCAACAAGTGCATTTCCATGTCCACATAAGTTGCACGTTGTGGCAAATAAGGAAGCGGTATTTAAACGGCGTGATACGTTTATTCATCCACAGAAGGCTGTAAGAAAAAAAAGAGCCTGATGGCAGCTGTGGGATTCGAACCCACGCCCCCGAAGAGACTGGAGCCTTAATCCAGCGCCTTAGACCGCTCAGCCACGCTACCTGCGCAAAATCCCTGTGGCTGCGTACTCAAAACACGCACGCCATTTGGGAGCGTTCTGATCATTTCCTTTTCTTTCTTGTCAAAAGGTTGCAAGTATTCTCACACAGAAAGAGTTTAAAGCGCAAGTTCCTCATGTTACATTCAGGTGAAATCTGCTAGCGTGTCAAATGACCACCAACAGGTGCAAACAAAAGATAACAATTCAACACCAGCATAGGGAAAGTGCTGTCCTCCAGTATTCAGCATTCAAATGCTGCCTCTAGGAAATCGATTCATTAACCTGTTTTGACAAAAAGGGAGTAAAGCAAAAAAAAGGAGGAACCCATAAAATGACACGCTAAAGGAACAGGGGGACTCTATTTTTGGTTCCCGACTCCTAGTTTAAAATCCACAGGATTCATTTGAAACAATCAGGAATCCTGCAGCATGTCAAATCTACCTACTGTAGATGAGCAGGACTTTTCCCGTTTTGACCATCAACATAATGAAATAACGCAAGTACGGGATATATGGATTATATATGCTAAGCCTGCTTTTTATCCAACTCTGGTATGACAAGAGATCTGTGCTTACTCTTCTCCAAAGCAAAAGCAGCATGACCCAGACGTGATTTGAACACGCAACCTTCTGATCTGGAGTCAGACGCGCTACCGTTGCGCCACGAGGTCTCATTGTAAAGGTGGACGTGGTCGTCAACAGAGTAGCCAACAAAGGTAGGTTTTTTTCCCCCACCGACATAAAATTAGATAGATTCTGACAAATTAAATATTCAGCCTAAAGAGGAAAGAAAATAAGTACTTTTCTTTTCAGCACAATACCACTGTAATTGAAGGCAAAGCCAAACAGAAAGGCACTGCACCAGCTAGCCAGTATCTGTGTTTGTGGCCATGTGAAGCCATACCGGTTTAATTACATTACAATGGAACATGCAAATGCTGGGGTGAATCGTGCATGGTGTGGAATTCTCCACGTGACTTACTCTTTGCTAGCTTTATATTTAGGACAATTTATGGCCTCTTTCAAGTGAGAAGAAAGATGTTAAATTCTCTTCCTAAAGAAGGTGTTTTATGGAATTCAGTAGATGTATTTGAGGATGGCCTCGATGTTCTTGTGGCAAAGCTGGAAACTATGCCACTTTAGTATCTAAAGTGGGTATTGTAACACAGCTTGTTGATCCAAGGAGAAATCGGAATGCACATATGGAGTTCTAAAGGAATCCTGCTGCCCAACTTGGGGCACAATTGAAAATGACTTCAGGTCTTTCTTTTTTTCCTTTCTCCTTCTTTTGGAACAACAAGGGGAAGAAGGGTGGGTGAAATGTTGAAGCTGAGTCTTCTTTTCATCCTGCATTACTTTTCTAACTTTCTGTGTTACTGTTCCATTTTCAAATATCAAATGAGTATGAAACAAGTGCATTTCCATGTCCACATAAGTTGCACGCTGTGGCAAATAAGGAAGCGGTATTTAAACGGCCTGATACGTTTATTCATCCACAGAAGGCTGGAAGAAAAAAAAGAGCCTGATGGCAGCGGTGGGATTCGAACCCACGCCCCCAAAGAGCCTGGAGCCTTAATCCAGCACCTTAGACCGCTCAGCCACGCTACCTGCGCAAAATCCCTGTGGCTGCGTACTCAAAACACGCACGCCATTTGGGAGCGTTCTGATCATTTCCTTTTCTTTCTTGTCAAAAGGTTGCAAGTCCCGACAATATCTTTCCACACTCATGCAGCACTGCTGGCGGCATAGGTCATTTAGAACGCCTTCACCTCTACAAGACCGCAAAAACACAAGAAAACTAGATCAATGCTAAAATATTACACATCCCCCTCTATTTATTCTCACACAGAAAGAGTTTAAAGCGCAAGTTCCTCATGTTACATTCAGGTGAAATCTGCTAGCGTGTCAAATGACCACCAACAGGTGCAAACAAAAGATAACAATTCAACACCAACATAGGGAAAGTGCTGTCCTCCAGTATTCAGCATTCAAATGCTGCCTCTAGGAAATCGATTCATTAACCTGTTTTGACAAAAAGGGAGTAAAGCAAAAAAAAGGAGGAACCCATAAAATGACACGCTAAAGGAACAGGGGGACTCTATTTTTGGTTCCCGACTCCTAGTTTAAAATCCACAGGATTCATTTGAAACAATCAGGAATCCTGCAGCATGTCAAATCTACCTACTGTAGATGAGCAGGACTTTTCCCGTTTTGACCATCAACATAATGAAATAACGCAAGTACGGGATATATGGATTATATATGCTAAGCCTGCTTTTTATCCAACTCTGGTATGACAAGAGATCTGTGCTTACTCTTCTCCAAAGCAACATGACCCCGACATGATTTGAACACACAACCTTCTGATCTGGAGTCAGACACGCTACCGTTGCGCCACGAGGTCTCATTGTAAAGGTGGACGTGGTCGTCAACAGAGTAGCCAACAACGGTAGGTTTTTTCCCCCACCGACATAAAATTAGTTAGATTCTGACAAATTAAATATTCAGCCTAAAGAGGAAAGAAAATAAGTACTTTTCTTTTCAGCACAATACCACTGTAATTGAAGGCAAAGCCAAAAAGAAAGGCACCGCACCAGCTAGCCAGTTTCTGTGTTTGTGGCCATGTGAAGCCATACCGGTTTAATTACATTACAATGGAACATGCAAATGCTGGGGTGAATCGTGCATGGTGTGGAATTCTCCACGTGACTTACTCTTTGCTAGCTTTATATTTAGGACAATTTATGGCCTCTTTCAAGTGAGAAGAAAGATGTTAAATTCTCTTCCTAAAGAAGGTGTTTTATGGAATTCAGTAGATGTATTTGAGGATGGCCTCGATGTTCTTGTGGCAAAGCTGGAAACTATGCCACTTTAGTATCTAAAGTGGGTATTGTAACACAGCTTGTTGATCCAAGGAGAAATCGGAATGCACATATGGAGTTCTAAAGGAATCCTGCTTCCCAATTTGGGGCACAATTGAAAATTACTTCAGGTCTTTCTTTTTTTCCTTTCTCCTTCTTTTGGAACAACAAGGGGAAGAAGGGTGGGTGAAATGTTGAAGCTGAGTCTTCTTTTCATCCTGCATTACTTTTCTAACTTTCTGTGTTACTGTTCCATTTTCAAAGATCAAATGAGTATGCAACAAGTGCATTTCCATGTCCACATAAGTTGCACGTTGTGGCAAATAAGGAAGCGGTATTTAAACGGCGTGATACGTTTATTCATCCACAGAAGGCTGGAAGAAAAAAAGAGCCTGATGGCAGCGGTGGGATTCAAACCCACGCCCCCGAAGAGACTGGAGCCTTAATCCAGCGCCTTAGACCGCTCGGCCACACTACCTGCGCAAAATCCCTGTGGCTGCGTACTCAAAACACGCACGCCATTTGGGAGCGTTCTGATCATTTCATTTTCTTTCTTGTCAAAAGGTTGCAAGTCCCGACAATATCTTTCCACACTCATGCAGCACTGCTGGCGGCATAGGTCATTTAGAACGCCTTCACCTCTACAAGACCGCAAAAACACAAGAAAACTAGATCAATGCTAAAATATTACACATCCCCCTCTATTTATTCTCACAAAGAAAGAGTTTAAAGCGCAAGTTCCTCATGTTACATTCAGGTGAAATCTGCTAGCGTGTCAAATGACCACCAACAGGTGCAAACAAAAGATAACAATTCAACACCAACATAGGGAAAGTGCTGTCCTCCAGTATTCAGCATTCAAATGCTGCCTCTAGGAAATCGATTCATTAACCTGTTTTGACAAAAAGTTAGTAAAGCAAAAAAAAAGGAGGAACCCATAAAATGACACGCTAAAGAAACAGGGGGACTCTATTTTTGGTTCCCGACTCCTATTTTAAAATCCACAGGATTCATTTGAAACAATCAGGAATCCTGCAGCATGTCAAATCTACCTACTGTAGATGAGCAGGACTTTTCCCGTTTTGACCATCAACATAATGAAATAACGCAAGTACGGGATATATGGATTATATATGCTAAGCCTGCTTTTTATCCAACTCTGGTATGACAAGAGATCTGTGCTTACTCTTCTCCAAAGCAAAAGCAGCATGACCCCGACGTGATTTGAACACGCAACCTTCTGATCTGGAGTCAGACGCGCTACCGTTGCGCCACGAGGTCTCATTGTAAAGGTGGACGTGGTCGTCAACAGAGTAGCCAACAAAGGTAGGTTTTTTTCCCCCACCGACATAAAATTAGATAGATTCTGACAAATTAAATATTCAGCCTAAAGAGGAAAGAAAATAAGTACTTTTCTTTTCAGCACAATACCACTGTAATTGAAGGCAAAGCCAAACAGAAAGGCACTGCACCAGCTAGCCAGTTTCTGTGTTTGTGGCCATGTGAAGCCATACCGGTTTAATTACATTACAATGGAACATGCAAATGCTGGGGTGAATCGTGCATGGTGTGGAATTCTCCACGTGACTTACTCTTTGCTAGCTTTATATTTAGGACAATTTATGGCCTCTTTCAAGTGAGAAGAAAGATGTTAAATTCTCTTCCTAAAGAAGGTGTTTTATGGAATTCAGTAGATGTATTTGAGGATGGCCTCGATGTTCTTGTGGCAAAGCTGGAAACTATGCCACTTTAGTATCTAAAGTGGGTATTGTAACACAGCTTGTTGATCCAAGGAGAAATCGGAATGCACATATGGAGTTCTAAAGGAATCCTGCTGCCCAACTTGGGGCACAATTGAAAATGACTTCAGGTCTTTCTTTTTTTCCTTTCTCCTTCTTTTGGAACAACAAGGGGAAGAAGGGTGGGTGAAATGTTGAAGCTGAGTCTTCTTTTCATCCTGCATTACTTTTCTAACTTTCTGTGTTACTGTTCCATTTTCAAAGATCAAATGAGTATGCAACAAGTGCATTTCCATGTCCACATAAGTTGCACGTTGTGGCAAATAAGGAAGCGGTATTTAAACGGCGTGATACGTTTATTCATCCACAGAAGGCTGGAAGAAAAAAAGAGCCTGATGGCAGCGGTGGGATTCGAACCCACGCCCCCGAAGAGACTGGAGCCTTAATCCAGCGCCTTAGACCGCTCGGCCACGCTACCTGCACAAAATCCCTGTGGCTGCGTACTCAAAACACGCACGCCATTTGGGAGCGTTCTGATCATTTCATTTTCTTTCTTGTCAAAAGGTTGCAAGTCCCGACAATATCTTTCCACACTCATGCAGCACTGCTGGCGGCATAGGTCATTTAGAACGCCTTCACCTCTACAAGACCGCAAAAACACAAGAAAACTAGATCAATGCTAAAATATTACACATCCCCCTCCATTTATTCTCACACAGAAGGAGTTTAAAGCGCAAGTTCCTCATTTTACATTCAGGTGAAATCTGCTAGCATGTCAAATGACCACCAACAGGTGCAAACAAAAGATAACAATTCAACACCAGCATAGGGAAAGTGCTGTCCTCCAGTATTCAGCATTCGAATGCTGCCTCTAGGAAATCGATTCATTAACCTGTTTTGACAAAAAGTTAGTAAAGCAAAAAAAAAGGAGGAACCCATAAAATGACACGCTAAAGAAACAGGGGGACTCTATTTTTGGTTCCCGACTCCTATTTTAAAATCCACAGGATTCATTTGAAACAATCAGGAATCCTGCAGCATGTCAAATCTACCTACTGTAGATGAGCAGGACTTTTCCCGTTTTGACCATCAACATAATGAAATAACGCAAGTACGGGATATATGGATTATATATGCTAAGCCTGCTTTTTATCCAACTCTGGTATGACAAGAGATCTGTGCTTACTCTTCTCCAAAGCAAAAGCAGCATGACCCCGACGTGATTTGAACACGCAACCTTCTGATCTGGAGTCAGACGCGCTACCGTTGCGCCACGAGGTCTCATTGTAAAGGTGGACGTGGTCGTCAACAGAGTAGCCAACAAAGGTAGGTTTTTTTCCCCCACCGACATAAAATTAGATAGATTCTGACAAATTAAATATTCAGCCTAAAGAGGAAAGAAAATAAGTACTTTTCTTTTCAGCACAATACCACTGTAATTGAAGGCAAAGCCAAACAGAAAGGCACTGCACCAGCTAGCCAGTTTCTGTGTTTGTGGCCATGTGAAGCCATACCGGTTTAATTACATTACAATGGAACATGCAAATGCTGGGGTGAATCGTGCATGGTGTGGAATTCTCCACGTGACTTACTCTTTGCTAGCTTTATATTTAGGACAATTTATGGCCTCTTTCAAGTGAGAAGAAAGATGTTAAATTCTCTTCCTAAAGAAGGTGTTTTATGGAATTCAGTAGATGTATTTGAGGATGGCCTCGATGTTCTTGTGGCAAAGCTGGAAACTATGCCACTTTAGTATCTAAAGTGGGTATTGTAACACAGCTTGTTGATCCAAGGAGAAATCGGAATGCACATATGGAGTTCTAAAGGAATCCTGCTGCCCAACTTGGGGCACAATTGAAAATGACTTCAGGTCTTTCTTTTTTTCCTTTCTCCTTCTTTTGGAACAACAAGGGGAAGAAGGGTGGGTGAAATGTTGAAGCTGAGTCTTCTTTTCATCCTGCATTACTTTTCTAACTTTCTGTGTTACTGTTCCATTTTCAAAGATCAAATGAGTATGCAACAAGTGCATTTCCATGTCCACATAAGTTGCACGTTGTGGCAAATAAGGAAGCGGTATTTAAACGGCGTGATACGTTTATTCATCCACAGAAGGCTGGAAGAAAAAAAGAGCCTGATGGCAGCGGTGGGATTCGAACCCACGCCCCCGAAGAGACTGGAGCCTTAATCCAGCGCCTTAGACCGCTCGGCCACGCTACCTGCGCAAAATTCCTGTGGCTGCGTACTCAAAACACGCACGCCATTTGGGAGCGTTCTGATCATTTCCTTTTCTTTCTTGTCAAAAGGTTGCAAGTCCCGACAATATCTTTCCACACTCATGCAGCACTGCTGGCGGCATAGGTCATTTAGAACGCCTTCACCTCTACAAGACCGCAAAAACACAAGAAAACTAGATCAATGCTAAAATATTACACATCCCCCTCTATTTATTCTCACACAGAAAGAGTTTAAAGCGCAAGTTCCTCATGTTACATTCAGGTGAAATCTGCTAGCGTGTCAAATGACCACCAACAGGTGCAAACAAAAGATAACAATTCAACACCAACATAGGGAAAGTGCTGTCCTCCAGTATTCAGCATTCAAATGCTGCCTCTAGGAAATCGATTCATTAACCTGTTTTGACAAAAAGGGAGTAAAGCAAAAAAAAGGAGGAACCCATAAAATGACACGCTAAAGGAACAGGGGGACTCTATTTTTGGTTCCCGACTCCTAGTTTAAAATCCACAGGATTCATTTGAAACAATCAGGAATCCTGCAGCATGTCAAATCTACCTACTGTAGATGAGCAGGACTTTTCCCGTTTTGACCATCAACATAATGAAATAACGCAAGTACGGGATATATGGATTATATATGCTAAGCCTGCTTTTTATCCAACTCTGGTATGACAAGAGATCTGTGCTTACTCTTCTCCAAAGCAACATGACCCCGACATGATTTGAACACACAACCTTCTGATCTGGAGTCAGACACGCTACCGTTGCGCCACGAGGTCTCATTGTAAAGGTGGACGTGGTCGTCAACAGAGTAGCCAACAACGGTAGGTTTTTTCCCCCACCGACATAAAATTAGTTAGATTCTGACAAATTAAATATTCAGCCTAAAGAGGAAAGAAAATAAGTACTTTTCTTTTCAGCACAATACCACTGTAATTGAAGGCAAAGCCAAAAAGAAAGGCACCGCACCAGCTAGCCAGTTTCTGTGTTTGTGGCCATGTGAAGCCATACCGGTTTAATTACATTACAATGGAACATGCAAATGCTGGGGTGAATCGTGCATGGTGTGGAATTCTCCACGTGACTTACTCTTTGCTAGCTTTATATTTAGGACAATTTATGGCCTCTTTCAAGTGAGAAGAAAGATGTTAAATTCTCTTCCTAAAGAAGGTGTTTTATGGAATTCAGTAGATGTATTTGAGGATGGCCTCGATGTTCTTGTGGCAAAGCTGGAAACTATGCCACTTTAGTATCTAAAGTGGGTATTGTAACACAGCTTGTTGATCCAAGGAGAAATCGGAATGCACATATGGAGTTCTAAAGGAATCCTGCTTCCCAATTTGGGGCACAATTGAAAATTACTTCAGGTCTTTCTTTTTTTCCTTTCTCCTTCTTTTGGAACAACAAGGGGAAGAAGGGTGGGTGAAATGTTGAAGCTGAGTCTTCTTTTCATCCTGCATTACTTTTCTAACTTTCTGTGTTACTGTTCCATTTTCAAAGATCAAATGAGTATGCAACAAGTGCATTTCCATGTCCACATAAGTTGCACGTTGTGGCAAATAAGGAAGCGGTATTTAAACGGCGTGATACGTTTATTCATCCACAGAAGGCTGGAAGAAAAAAAGAGCCTGATGGCAGCGGTGGGATTCAAACCCACGCCCCCGAAGAGACTGGAGCCTTAATCCAGCGCCTTAGACCGCTCGGCCACACTACCTGCGCAAAATCCCTGTGGCTGCGTACTCAAAACACGCACGCCATTTGGGAGCGTTCTGATCATTTCATTTTCTTTCTTGTCAAAAGGTTGCAAGTCCCGACAATATCTTTCCACACTCATGCAGCACTGCTGGCGGCATAGGTCATTTAGAACGCCTTCACCTCTACAAGACCGCAAAAACACAAGAAAACTAGATCAATGCTAAAATATTACACATCCCCCTCTATTTATTCTCACAAAGAAAGAGTTTAAAGCGCAAGTTCCTCATGTTACATTCAGGTGAAATCTGCTAGCGTGTCAAATGACCACCAACAGGTGCAAACAAAAGATAACAATTCAACACCAACATAGGGAAAGTGCTGTCCTCCAGTATTCAGCATTCAAATGCTGCCTCTAGGAAATCGATTCATTAACCTGTTTTGACAAAAAGTTAGTAAAGCAAAAAAAAAGGAGGAACCCATAAAATGACACGCTAAAGAAACAGGGGGACTCTATTTTTGGTTCCCGACTCCTATTTTAAAATCCACAGGATTCATTTGAAACAATCAGGAATCCTGCAGCATGTCAAATCTACCTACTGTAGATGAGCAGGACTTTTCCCGTTTTGACCATCAACATAATGAAATAACGCAAGTACGGGATATATGGATTATATATGCTAAGCCTGCTTTTTATCCAACTCTGGTATGACAAGAGATCTGTGCTTACTCTTCTCCAAAGCAAAAGCAGCATGACCCCGACGTGATTTGAACACGCAACCTTCTGATCTGGAGTCAGACGCGCTACCGTTGCGCCACGAGGTCTCATTGTAAAGGTGGACGTGGTCGTCAACAGAGTAGCCAACAAAGGTAGGTTTTTTTCCCCCACCGACATAAAATTAGATAGATTCTGACAAATTAAATATTCAGCCTAAAGAGGAAAGAAAATAAGTACTTTTCTTTTCAGCACAATACCACTGTAATTGAAGGCAAAGCCAAACAGAAAGGCACTGCACCAGCTAGCCAGTTTCTGTGTTTGTGGCCATGTGAAGCCATACCGGTTTAATTACATTACAATGGAACATGCAAATGCTGGGGTGAATCGTGCATGGTGTGGAATTCTCCACGTGACTTACTCTTTGCTAGCTTTATATTTAGGACAATTTATGGCCTCTTTCAAGTGAGAAGAAAGATGTTAAATTCTCTTCCTAAAGAAGGTGTTTTATGGAATTCAGTAGATGTATTTGAGGATGGCCTCGATGTTCTTGTGGCAAAGCTGGAAACTATGCCACTTTAGTATCTAAAGTGGGTATTGTAACACAGCTTGTTGATCCAAGGAGAAATCGGAATGCACATATGGAGTTCTAAAGGAATCCTGCTGCCCAACTTGGGGCACAATTGAAAATGACTTCAGGTCTTTCTTTTTTTCCTTTCTCCTTCTTTTGGAACAACAAGGGGAAGAAGGGTGGGTGAAATGTTGAAGCTGAGTCTTCTTTTCATCCTGCATTACTTTTCTAACTTTCTGTGTTACTGTTCCATTTTCAAAGATCAAATGAGTATGCAACAAGTGCATTTCCATGTCCACATAAGTTGCACGTTGTGGCAAATAAGGAAGCGGTATTTAAACGGCGTGATACGTTTATTCATCCACAGAAGGCTGGAAGAAAAAAAGAGCCTGATGGCAGCGGTGGGATTCGAACCCACGCCCCCGAAGAGACTGGAGCCTTAATCCAGCGCCTTAGACCGCTCGGCCACGCTACCTGCACAAAATCCCTGTGGCTGCGTACTCAAAACACGCACGCCATTTGGGAGCGTTCTGATCATTTCATTTTCTTTCTTGTCAAAAGGTTGCAAGTCCCGACAATATCTTTCCACACTCATGCAGCACTGCTGGCGGCATAGGTCATTTAGAACGCCTTCACCTCTACAAGACCGCAAAAACACAAGAAAACTAGATCAATGCTAAAATATTACACATCCCCCTCCATTTATTCTCACACAGAAGGAGTTTAAAGCGCAAGTTCCTCATTTTACATTCAGGTGAAATCTGCTAGCATGTCAAATGACCACCAACAGGTGCAAACAAAAGATAACAATTCAACACCAGCATAGGGAAAGTGCTGTCCTCCAGTATTCAGCATTCGAATGCTGCCTCTAGGAAATCGATTCATTAACCTGTTTTGACAAAAAGTTAGTAAAGCAAAAAAAAAGGAGGAACCCATAAAATGACACGCTAAAGAAACAGGGGGACTCTATTTTTGGTTCCCGACTCCTATTTTAAAATCCACAGGATTCATTTGAAACAATCAGGAATCCTGCAGCATGTCAAATCTACCTACTGTAGATGAGCAGGACTTTTCCCGTTTTGACCATCAACATAATGAAATAACGCAAGTACGGGATATATGGATTATATATGCTAAGCCTGCTTTTTATCCAACTCTGGTATGACAAGAGATCTGTGCTTACTCTTCTCCAAAGCAAAAGCAGCATGACCCCGACGTGATTTGAACACGCAACCTTCTGATCTGGAGTCAGACGCGCTACCGTTGCGCCACGAGGTCTCATTGTAAAGGTGGACGTGGTCGTCAACAGAGTAGCCAACAAAGGTAGGTTTTTTTCCCCCACCGACATAAAATTAGATAGATTCTGACAAATTAAATATTCAGCCTAAAGAGGAAAGAAAATAAGTACTTTTCTTTTCAGCACAATACCACTGTAATTGAAGGCAAAGCCAAACAGAAAGGCACTGCACCAGCTAGCCAGTTTCTGTGTTTGTGGCCATGTGAAGCCATACCGGTTTAATTACATTACAATGGAACATGCAAATGCTGGGGTGAATCGTGCATGGTGTGGAATTCTCCACGTGACTTACTCTTTGCTAGCTTTATATTTAGGACAATTTATGGCCTCTTTCAAGTGAGAAGAAAGATGTTAAATTCTCTTCCTAAAGAAGGTGTTTTATGGAATTCAGTAGATGTATTTGAGGATGGCCTCGATGTTCTTGTGGCAAAGCTGGAAACTATGCCACTTTAGTATCTAAAGTGGGTATTGTAACACAGCTTGTTGATCCAAGGAGAAATCGGAATGCACATATGGAGTTCTAAAGGAATCCTGCTGCCCAACTTGGGGCACAATTGAAAATGACTTCAGGTCTTTCTTTTTTTCCTTTCTCCTTCTTTTGGAACAACAAGGGGAAGAAGGGTGGGTGAAATGTTGAAGCTGAGTCTTCTTTTCATCCTGCATTACTTTTCTAACTTTCTGTGTTACTGTTCCATTTTCAAAGATCAAATGAGTATGCAACAAGTGCATTTCCATGTCCACATAAGTTGCACGTTGTGGCAAATAAGGAAGCGGTATTTAAACGGCGTGATACGTTTATTCATCCACAGAAGGCTGGAAGAAAAAAAGAGCCTGATGGCAGCGGTGGGATTCGAACCCACGCCCCCGAAGAGACTGGAGCCTTAATCCAGCGCCTTAGACCGCTCGGCCACGCTACCTGCGCAAAATTCCTGTGGCTGCGTACTCAAAACACGCACGCCATTTGGGAGCGTTCTGATCATTTCCTTTTCTTTCTTGTCAAAAGGTTGCAAGTCCCGACAATATCTTTCCACACTCATGCAGCACTGCTGGCGGCATAGGTCATTTAGAACGCCTTCACCTCTACAAGACCGCAAAAACACAAGAAAACTAGATCAATGCTAAAATATTACACATCCCCCTCTATTTATTCTCACACAGAAAGAGTTTAAAGCGCAAGTTCCTCATGTTACATTCAGGTGAAATCTGCTAGCGTGTCAAATGACCACCAACAGGTGCAAATAAAAGATAACAATTCAACACCAGCATAGGGAAAGTGCTGTCCTCCAGTATTCAGCATTCAAATGCTGCCTCTTGGAAATCGATTCATTAACCTGTTTTGACAAAAAGGGAGTAAAGCAAAAAAAAGGAGGAACCCATAAAATGACACGCTAAAGGAACAGGGGGACTCTATTTTTGGTTCCCGACTCCTAGTTTAAAATTCACAGGATTCATTTGAAACAATCAGGAATCCTGCAGCATGTCAAATCTACCTACTGTAGATGAGCAGAACTTTTCCCGTTTTGACCATCAACATAATTAAATAACGCAAGTACGGGATATATGGATTATATATGCTAAGCCTGCTTTTTATCCAACTCTTGTATGACAAGAGATCTGTGCTTACTCTTCTCCAAAGCAAAAGCAGCATGACCCCGACGTGATTTGAACACGCAACCTTCTGATCTGGAGTCAGACGCGCTACCGTTGCGCCACGAGGTCTCATTGTAAAAGTGGACGTGGTCGTCAACAGAGTAGCCAACAAAGGTAGGTTTTTTTCCCCCACAGACATAAAATTAGATAGATTCTGACAAATTAAATATTCAGCCTAAAGAGGAAAGAAAATAAGTACTTTTCTTTTCAGCACAATACCACTGTAATTGAAGGCAAAGCCAAACAGAAAGGCACCGCACCAGCTAGCCAGTTTCTGTGTTTGTGGCCATGTGAAGCCATACCGGTTTAATTACATTACAATGGAACATGCAAATGCTGGGGTGAATCGTGCATGGTGTGGAATTCTCCACGTGACTTACTCTTTGCTAGCTTTATATTTAGGACAATTTATGGCCTCTTTCAAGTGAGAAGAAAGATGTTAAATTCTCTTCCTAAAGAAGGTGTTTTATGGAATTCAGTAGATGTATTTGAGGATGGCCTCGATGTTCTTGTGGCAAAGCTGGAAACTATGCCACTTTAGTATCTAAAGTGGGTATTGTAACACAGCTTGTTGATCCAAGGAGAAATCGGAATGCACATATGGAGTTCTAAAGGAATCCTGCTGCCCAATTTGGGGCACAATTGAAAATTACTTCAGGTCTTTCTTTTTTTCCTTTCTCCTTCTTTTGGAACAACAAGGGGAAGAAGGGTGAGTGAAATGTTGAAGCTGAGTCTTCTTTTCATCCTGCATTACTTTTCTAACTTTCTGTGTTACTGTTCCATTTTCAAAGATCAAATGAGTATGAAACAAGTGCATTTCCATGTCCACATAAGTTGCACGCTGTGGCAAATAAGGAAGCGGTATTTAAACGGCCTGATACGTTTATTCATCCACAGAAGGCTGGAAGAAAAAAAAGAGCCTGATGGCAGCGGTGGGATTCGAACCCATGCCCCCAAAGAGCCTGGACCCTTAATCCAGCGCCTTAGACCACTCGGCCACGCTACCTGCGCAAAATCCCTGTGGCTGCGTACTCAAAACACGCACGCCATTTGGGAGCGTTCTGATCATTTCATTTTCTTTCTAGTCAAAAGGTTGCAAGTCCCGACAATATCTTTCCACACTCATGCAGCACTGCTGGCGGCATAGGTCATTTAGAACGCCTTCACCTCTACAAGACCGCAAAAACACAAGAAAACTAGATCAATGCTAAAATATTACACATCCCCCTCTATTTATTCTCACACAGAAAGAGTTTAAAGCGCAAGTTCCTCATCTTACATTCAGGTGAAATCTGCTAGCGTGTCAAATGACCACCAACAGGTGCAAACAAAAGATAACAATTCAACACCAGCATAGGGAAAGTGCTGTCCTCCAGTATTCAGCATTCAAATGCTGCCTCTAGGAAATCGATTCATTAACCTGTTTTGACAAAAAGGGAGTAAAGCAAAAAAAAGGAGGAACCCATAAAATGACACGCTAAAGAAACAGGGGGACTCTATTTTTGGTTCCCGACTCCTAGTTTAAAATCCACAGGATTCATTTGAAACAATCAGGAATCCTGCAGCATGTCAAATCTACCTACTGTAGATGAGCAGGACTTTTCCCGTTTTGACCATCAACATAATGAAATAACTCAAGTACGGGATATATGGATTATATATGCTAAGCCTGCTTTTTATCCAACTCTGGTATGACAAGAGATCTGTGCTTACTCTTCTCCAAAGCAACATGACCCCGACATGATTTGAACACGCAACCTTCTGATCTGGAGTCAGACACGCTACCGTTGCGCCACGAGGTCTCATTGTAAAGATGGACGTGGTCGTCAACAGAGTAGCCAACAAAGGTAGGTTTTTTTCCCCCACCGACATAAAATTAGTTAGATTCTGACAAATTAAATATTCAGCCTAAAGAGGAAAGAAAATAAGTACTTTTCTTTTCAGCACAATACCACTGTAATTGAAGGCAAAGCCAAACAGAAAGGCACCGCACCAGCTAGCCAGTTTCTGTGTTTGTGGCCATGTGAAGCCATACCGGTTTAATTACATTACAATGGAACATGCAAATGCTGGGGTGAATCGTGCATGGTGTGGAATTCTCCACGTGACTTACTCTTTGCTAGCTTTATATTTAGGACAATTTATGGCCTCTTTCAAGTGAGAAGAAAGATGTTAAATTCTCTTCCTAAAGAAGGTGTTTTATGGAATTCAGTAGATGTATTTGAGGATGGCCTCGATGTTCTTGTGGCAAAGCTGGAAACTATGCCACTTTAGTATCTAAAGTGGGTATTGTAACACAGCTTGTTGATCCAAGGAGAAATCGGAATGCACATATGGAGTTCTAAAGGAATCCTGCTGCCCAATTTGGGGCACAATTGAAAATTACTTCAGGTCTTTCTTTTTTTCCTTTCTCCTTCTTTTGGAACAACAAGGGGAAGAAGGGTGGGTGAAATGTTGAAGCTGAGTCTTCTTTTCATCCTGCATTACTTTTCTAACTTTCTGTGTTACTGTTCCATTTTCAAAGATCAAATGAGTATGCAACAAGTGCATTTCCATGTCCACATAAGTTGCACGTTGTGGCAAATAAGGAAGCGGTATTTAAACGGCGTGATACGTTTATTCATCCACAGAAGGCTGGAAGAAAAAAAGAGCCTGATGGCAGCGGTGGGATTCGAACCCACGCCCCCGAAGAGACTGGAGCCTTAATCGAGCGCCTTAGACCGCTCAGCCACGCTACCTGCGCAAAATCCCTGTGGCTGCGTACTCAAAACACGCACGCCATTTGGGAGCGTTCTGATCATTTCATTTTCTTTCTTGTCAAAAGGTTGCAAGACCCGACAATATCTTTCGACACTCATGCAGCACTGCTGGCGGCATAGGTCATTTAGAACGCCTTCACCTCTACAAGACCGCAAAAACACAAGAAAACTAGATCAATGCTAAAATATTACACATCCCCCTCTATTTATTCTCACACAGAAAGAGTTTAAAGCGCATGTTCCTCATTTTACATTCAGGTGAAATCTGCTAGCATGTCAAATGACCACCAACAGGTGCAAACAAAAGATAACAATTCAACACCAGCATAGGGAAAGTGCTGTCCTCCAGTATTCAGCATTCAAATGCTGCCTCTAGGAAATCGATTCATTAACCTGTTTTGACAAAAAGTTAGTAAAGCAAAAAAAAAGGAGGAACCCATAAAATGACACGCTAAAGGAACAGGGGGACTCTATTTTTGGTTCCCGACTCCTATTTTAAAATCCACAGGATTCATTTGAAACAATCAGGAATCCTGCAGCATGTCAAATCTACCTACTGTAGATGAGCAGGACTTTTCCCGTTTTGACCATCAACATAATGAAATAACGCAAGTACGGGATATATGGATTATATATGCTAAGCCTGCTTTTTATCCAACTCTGGTATGACAAGAGATCTGTGCTTACTCTTCTCCAAAGCAAAAGCAGCATGACCCCGACATGATTTGATCACGCAACCTTCTGATCTGGAGTCAGACACGCTACCGTTGCGCCACGAGGTCTCATTGTAAAGGTGGACGTGGTCGTCAACAGAGTAGCCAACAAAGGTAGGTTTTTTTCCCCCACCGACATAAAATTAGTTAGATTCTGACAAATTAAATATTCAGCCTAAAGAGGAAAGAAAATAAGTACTTTTCTTTTCAGCACAATACCACTGTAATTGAAGGCAAAGCCAAACAGAAAGGCACCGCACCAGCTAGCCAGTTTCTGTGTTTGTGGCCATGTGAAGCCATACCGGTTTAATTACATTACAATGGAACATGCAAATGCTGGGGTGAATCGTGCATGGTGTGGAATTCTCCACGTGACTTACTCTTTGCTAGCTTTATATTTAGGACAATTTATGGCCTCTTTCAAGTGAGAAGAAAGATGTTAAATTCTCTTCCTAAAGAAGGTGTTTTATGGAATTCAGTAGATGTATTTGAGGATGGCCTCGATGTTCTTGTGGCAAAGCTGGAAACTATGCCACTTTAGTATCTAAAGTGGGTATTGTAACACAGCTTGTTGATCCAAGGAGAAATCGGAATGCACATATGGAGTTCTAAAGGAATCCTGCTGCCCAATTTGGGGCACAATTGAAAATTACTTCAGGTCTTTCTTTTTTTCCTTTCTCCTTCTTTTGGAACAACAAGGGGAAGAAGGGTGGGTGAAATGTTGAAGCTGAGTCTTCTTTTCATCCTACATTACTTTTCTAACTTTCTGTGTTACTGTTCCATTTTCAAAGATCAAATGAGTATGCAACAAGTGCATTTCCATGTCCACATAAGTTGCACGTTGTGGCAAATAAGGAAGCGGTATTTAAACGGCGTGATACGTTTATTCATCCACAGAAGGCTGGAAGAAAAAAAGAGCCTGATGGCAGCGGTGGGATTCGAACCCACGCCCCCGAAGAGACTGGAGCCTTAATCCAGCGCCTTAGAGCGCTCGGCCACGCTACCTGCGCAAAATCCCTGTGGCTGCGTACTCAAAACACGCACGCCATTTGGGAGCGTTCTGATCATTTCATTTTCTTTCTTGTCAAAAGGTTGCAAGTCCCGACAATATCTTTCCACACTCATGCAGCACTGCTGGCGGCGTAGGTCATTTAGAACGCCTTCACCTCTACAAGACCGCAAAAACACAAGAAAACTAGATCAATGCTAAAATATTACACATCCCCCTCTATTTATTCTCACACAGAAAGAGTTTAAAGCGCAAGTTCCTCATTTTACATTCAGGTGAAATCTGCTAGCATGTCAAATGACCACCAACAGGTGCAAACAAAAGATAACAATTCAACACCAGCATAGGGAAAGTGCTGTCCTCCAGTATTCAGCATTCAAATGCTGCCTCTAGGAAATCGATTCATTAACCTGTTTTGACAAAAAGGGAGTAAAGCAAAAAAAAGGAGGAACCCATAAAATGACACGCTAAAAGAACAGGGGGACTCTATTTTTGGTTCCCGACTCCTATTTTAAAATCCACAGGATTCATTTGAAACAATCAGGAATCCTGCAGCATGTCAAATCTACCTACTGTAGATGAGCAGGACTTTTCCCGTTTTGACCATCAACATAATGAAATAACGCAAGTACGGGATATATGGATTATATATGCTAAGCCTGCTTTTTATCCAACTCTGGTATGACAAGAGATCTGTGCTTACTCTTCTCCAAAGCAAAAGCAGCATGACCCCGACGTGATTTGAACACGCAACCTTCGGATCTGGAGTCAGACGCGCTACCGTTGCGCCACGAGGTCTCATTGTAAAGGTGGACGTGGTCGTCAACAGAGTAGCCAACAAAGGTAGGTTTTTTTCCCCCACCGACATAAAATTAGATAGATTCTGACAAATTAAATATTCAGCCTAAAGAGGAAAGAAAATAAGTACTTTTCTTTTCAGCACAATACCACTGTAATTGAAGGCAAAGCCAAACAGAAAGGCACTGCACCAGCTAGCCAGTTTCTGTGTTTGTGGCCATGTGAAGCCATACCGGTTTAATTACATTACAATGGAACATGCAAATGCTGGGGTGAATCGTGCATGGTGTGGAATTCTCCACGTGACTTACTCTTTGCTAGCTTTATATTTAGGACAATTTATGGCCTCTTTCAAGTGAGAAGAAAGATGTTAAATTCTCTTCCTAAAGAAGGTGTTTTATGGAATTCAGTAGATGTATTTGAGGATGGCCTCGATGTTCTTGTGGCAAAGCTGGAAACTATGCCACTTTAGTATCTAAAGTGGGTATTGTAACACAGCTTGTTGATCCAAGGAGAAATCGGAATGCACATATGGAGTTCTAAAGGAATCCTGCTGCCCAACTTGGGGCACAATTGAAAATGACTTCAGGTCTTTCTTTTTTTCCTTTCTCCTTCTTTTGGAACAACAAGGGGAAGAAGGGTGGGTGAAATGTTGAAGCTGAGTCTTCTTTTCATCCTGCATTACTTTTCTAACTTTCTGTGTTACTGTTCCATTTTCAAAGATCAAATGAGTATGTAACAAGTGCATTTCCATGTCCACATAAGTTGCACGTTGTGGCAAATAAGGAAGCGGTATTTAAACGGCGTGATACGTTTATTCATCCACAGAAGGCTGGAAGAAAAAAAGAGCCTGATGGCAGCGGTGGGATTCGAACCCACGCCCCCGAAGAGACTGGAGCCTTAATCCAGCGCCTTAGACCGCTCGGCCACGCTACCTGCGCAAAATCCCTGTGGCTGCGTACTCAAAACACGCACGCCATTTGGGAGCGTTCTGATCATTTCCTTTTCTTTCTTGTCAAAAGGTTGCAAGTCCCGACAATATCTTTCCACACTCATGCAGCACTGCTGGCGGCATAGGTCATTTAGAACGCCTTCACCTCTACAAGACCGCAAAAACACAAGAAAACTAGATCAATGCTAAAATATTACACATCCCCCTCTATTTATTCTCACACAGAAAGAGTTTAAAGCGCAAGTTCCTCATGTTACATTCAGGTGAAATCTGCTAGCGTGTCAAATGACCACCAACAGGTGCAAACAAAAGATAACAATTCAACACCAGCATAGGGAAAGTGCTGTCCTCCAGTATTCAGCATTCAAATGCTGCCTCTAGGAAATCGATTCATTAACCTGTTTTGACAAAAAGGGAGTAAAGCAAAAAAAAGGAGGAACCCATAAAATGACACGCTAAAGGAACAGGGGGACTCTATTTTTGGTTCCCGACTCCTAGTTTAAAATCCACAGGATTCATTTGAAACAATCAGGAATCTTGCAGCATGTCAAATCTACCTATTGTAGATGAGCAGGAATTTTCCCGTTTTGACCATCAACATAATGAAATAACGCAAGTACGGGATATATGGATTATATATGCTAAGCCTGCTTTTTATCCAAATCTGGTATGACAAGAGATCTGTGCTTACTCTTCTCCAAAGCAACATGACCCCGACATGATTTGAACACGCAACCTTCTGATCTGGAGTCAGACACGCTACCGTTGCTCCACGAGGTCTCATGTAAAGGTGGACGTGGTCGTCAACAGAGTAGCCAACAAAGGTAGGTTTTTTTCCCCCACCGACATAAAATTAGATAGATTCTGACAAATTAAATATTCAGCCTAAAGAGGAAAGAAAATAAGTACTTTTCTTTTCAGCACAATACCACTGTAATTGAAGGCAAAGCCAAACAGAAAGGCACCGCACCAGCTAGCCAGTTTCTGTGTTTGTGGCCATGTGAAGCCATACCGGTTTAATTACATTACAATGGAACATGCAAATGCTGGGGTGAATCGTGCATGGTGTGGAATTCTCCACGTGACTTACTCTTTGCTAGCTTTATATTTAGGACAATTTATGGCCTCTTTCAAGTGAGAAGAAAGATGTTAAATTCTCTTCCTAAAGAAGGTGTTTTATGGAATTCAGTAGATGTATTTGAGGATGGCCTCGATGTTCTTGTGGCAAAGCTGGAAACTATGCCACTTTAGTATCTAAAGTGGGTATTGTAACACAGCTTGTTGATCCAAGGAGAAATCGGAATGCACATATGGAGTTCTAAAGGAATCCTGCTGCCCAATTTGGGGCACAATTGAAAATGACTTCAGGTCTTTCTTTTTTTCCTTTCTCCTTCTTTTGGAACAACAAGGGGAAGAAGGGTGGGTGAAATGTTGAAGCTGAGTCTTCTTTTCATCCTGCATTACTTTTCTAACTTTCTGTGTTACTGTTCCATTTTCAAAGATCAAATGAGTATGCAACAAGTGCATTTCCATGTCCACATAAGTTGCACGTTGTGGCAAATAAGGAAGCGGTATTTAAACGGCGTGATACGTTTATTCATCCACAGAAGGCTGGAAGAAAAAAAGAGCCTGATGGCAGCGGTGGGATTCGAACCCACGCCCCCGAAGAGACTGGAGCCTTAATCCAGCGCCTTAGAGCGCTCGGCCACGCTACCTGCGCAAAATCCCTGTGGCTGCGTACTCAAAACACGCACGCCATTTGGGAGCGTTCTGATCATTTCATTTTCTTTCTTGTCAAAAGGTTGCAAGTCCCGACAATATCTTTCCACACTCATGCAGCACTGCTGGCGGCGTAGGTCATTTAGAACGCCTTCACCTCTACAAGACCGCAAAAACACAAGAAAACTAGATCAATGCTAAAATATTACACATCCCCCTCTATTTATTCTCACACAGAAAGAGTTTAAAGCGCAAGTTCCTCATTTTACATTCAGGTGAAATCTGCTAGCATGTCAAATGACCACCAACAGGTGCAAACAAAAGATAACAATTCAACACCAGCATAGGGAAAGTGCTGTCCTCCAGTATTCAGCATTCAAATGCTGCCTCTAGGAAATCGATTCATTAACCTGTTTTGACAAAAAGGGAGTAAAGCAAAAAAAAGGAGGAACCCATAAAATGACACGCTAAAGGAACAGGGGGACTCTATTTTTGGTTCCCGACTCCTAGTTTAAAATCCACAGGATTCATTTGAAACAATCAGGAATCCTGCAGCATGTCAAATCTACCTACTGTAGATGAGCAGGACTTTTCCCGTTTTGACCATCAACATAATGAAATAACGCAAGTACGGGATATATGGATTATATATGCTAAGCCTGCTTTTTATCCAACTCTGGTATGACAAGAGATCTGTGCTTACTCTTCTCCAAAGCAACATGACCCCGACATGATTTGAACACGCAACCTTCTGATCTGGAGTCAGACACGCTACCGTTGCGCCACGAGGTCTCATTGTAATGGTGGACGTGGTCGTCAACAGAGTAGCCAACAAAGGTAGGTTTTTTCCCCCACCGACATAAAATTAGTTAGATTCTGACAAATTAAATATTCAGCCTAAAGAGGAAAGAAAATAAGTACTTTTCTTTTCAGCACAATACCACTGTAATTGAAGGCAAAGCCAAACAGAAAGGCACCGCACCAGCTAGCCAGTTTCTGTGTTTGTGGCCATGTGAAGCCATACCGGTTTAATTACATTACAATGGAACATGCAAATGCTGGGGTGAATCGTGCATGGTGTGGAATTCTCCACGTGACTTACTCTTTGCTAGCTTTATATTTAGGACAATTTATGGCCTCTTTCAAGTGAGAAGAAAGATGTTAAATTCTCTTCCTAAAGAAGGTGTTTTATGGAATTCAGTAGATGTATTTGAGGATGGCCTCGATGTTCTTGTGGCAAAGCTGGAAACTATGCCACTTTAGTATCTAAAGTGGGTATTGTAACACAGCTTGTTGATCCAAGGAGAAATCGGAATGCACATATGGAGTTCTAAAGGAATCCTGCTGCGCAATTTGGGGCACAATTGAAAATTACTTCAGGTCTTTCTTTTTTTCCTTTCTCCTTCTTTTGGAACAACAAGGGGAAGAAGGGTGGGTGAAATGTTGAAGCTGAGTCTTCTTTTCATCCTGCATTACTTTTCTAACTTTCTGTGTTACTGTTCCATTTTCAAAGATCAAATGAGTATGAAACAAGTGCATTTCCATGTCCACATAAGTTGCACGCTGTGGCAAATAAGGAAGCGGTATTTAAACGGCCTGATACGTTTATTCATCCACAGAAGGCTGGAAGAAA